>NC_051178.1:144005929-144031222 GCF_013339695.2 Rhipicephalus sanguineus | reverse complement strand
CTCACTCACTCACTCACCCGTCCGTCCGTCCGTCCGTCCGTCCGTCCGTCCGTCTATCTATCTATCTATCTATCTATCTATCTATCTATCTATCTATCTATCTATCTATCTATCTATCTATCTATCTATCTATCTATCTATCTATCTATCTATCTATCTGTCTGTCTGTCTGTCTGTCTGTCTGTCTGTCTGTCTGTCTGTCTGTCTGTCTGTCTGTCTGTCTGTCTGTCTGTCTGTCTGTCTGTCTGTCTGTCTGTCTGCATAGCAATGAAAGAGAAAACCTTGTCCACCACCGCTACTGCAGTGCGTACTCGTGACTTTTCGGCAGTACGCAGACGAGAGCTCACGCGCGATCCACTCCGTATGGCAAAAAAATTTGACTCTCAGTAATCTGTGCAATGTATCGCGCATCACACAGACAGCCTCCCAAGAGCGAAGCGGGTTCATTTTTTTTTTTTTGTTATATTCCGCTCTGTTATACTGAAGCCAAAGCTCTTTTGCATTGAACTCGTATATTGAACCCAACGCAATAATACACGTGCACCATTTTTTTTAGAGCTCGTCGTTTGCGTTGCTCAATCGACCCCGTATCGTCTGCTCTATTCGTCTGAGCCATGAACCAGCCAGCCCACTGCTGCACTTCATATCGAGCGCTGTGCACGCTCCCCACCATAACATCGGACAAGGTGTAAATAAGGATGTTCATTCTCGATCCGTCGCCATTCTTACGCCTTCCAGGCCCGCCAACCTTCCGTCACAGAAACACTCAGCGCGTTTACATCTTACAACACAAACGGGAAAGAAAAGGTCCGGAAGGCCATGCAGAGAAACACGAAGTGGAATAGGAGGAGAGAGAATGGCAGCCGCACGCCGCTTGAACCCGGAGAAATCGCGGCGCCCTTTTCTGTGACAGCATCGCCAAACAGCCGCGCAATTGCAAACAAATCACGCAGAATTTACTCGCACCCGAGAAGAATTTTCTTGAATTCTTTTTTTCTGCATTTTCCTTAAAAGGAAGGGTGGGCCGCGGGTTAGGAACACACAGTGAATGAAAGAAGCAGGCGAAGCGTAGTGCTGGCCCCGGCCCGAGCGCCAAAGATTCCGGAGGAGGCGCTCGCGACGCGGACAAATGTGACAGGCGAGGCGTGTACGAACGCGCGCAACACAAATAGAGCGAAACCAGAAACGCTCGCGTCCCAGAGACTCCTACACGGTCGTGGTGCAGTTTGCTTGGCAAAGATTGAAAGGAAAGAAGCATCACAACACATACAAGGACTCAATCTTTTCTTTCTTTCCTCCTTTCTTTTACTTTCTCTTTCTTTTATTTTAGCCAGCACGCTGCGATCTCAAGCGCGGAGCTCCGCAATACGCGAAAGACGCGATAAAGCGCTGCCCCGCTTGAAAGAAGCAAACGTCAGTACCGCACAGCTCGCGCGCAATGGAATAAGAGTTAGAGAGAGCGATTGTGACGTGCAGGGATATCTCAGCAAAGAAAACGAGAGATATAGAAGGCGTAGGTATGCGCTTTGTCACCAAGGAAAGTGCGCATAACCTTTCCGCGGTTGTTCTCGGCTCTTGTATGTCAAATATTGTCGTGCGGCCAGTGCGGGACGTTTTCTCCTTGCGGGGGTAGACGGGACATGTCGGCGATGCCTCCCGCACAATTTTTTTAAAAGATAGTATTGTTGTTTTCTTAGGTTCCGGGTGACATGCGAGGCTGTCGAATCTCGAGCATTCTTAGCGTTTGCGTTTTTTTATCTCTATCTATGTGTATTAGAGTTTGCAAATGTATATCTTTGAATAAACTATGGATTTTTCTGGCCTTCTGGCCTCGACTCTTCACGCAATTCTCTCATGCTTGATACGCGAACAATTTATGAAATACTACTACGGAAAAAATATCCAACGTTTCTGCTTTGGAATACCACGTTGTTATCCTCTACTGGTTTATTGGTTTAGGTCAGTTTATGAGGTTTACCGTCCCAAAGTGACTCAGACTTATGAAAAACGCCGTATCGGAGGGCTTCGGATAATTTCAGCCATCTGGGGTTTTTAAGGTACACTGACATCGCGCAGTATATGGGATTCTAGCATTTCGCCTCCATAGAAATGCGACATTCGTGGCGGGGATCGAACTCTCGGCCTTCATGCTAGTAGCCGACCACCCTAACCACCGGTAGGTGACTTTCATCAGCGACTTCCTAAACAGAGGTTCTTCGACTACTATATTTCTTGACTCACCGCTTTCCCATTACATTTCAACGTTACGGAGCACACGCCATACTGCAAGCACAACACACTCACCTCCGATACAGGTTCTCAAATATAGCTAAAGGCACAGCCAATCAGACAGGTCCCTCTTTTACTCAAGCACTTGAATCCCCCCCCCTTCCTTCAGATGGTACCACTGCACAGTCATCGCCAACACCTTTTGCCTGTTCATATGTGCGTTCATCGCCCAATCACCTTCGGCGAGCTGCCTTCGTCCTACGCTCAGCAGGCACTGCATCTTCTCCCTCTACCACACTCCTGCTCCCAACGCATGTTTCTTTTTCCTTCTTTTTATTTTCCGTTGACAGCGCACACTCGCTTAGTCCTATAACACCCCAGAAGGAATCTCAGCGCGCTGCGTGGATCACGCCAACTCGTTGTGGGCAGCTAGTGGGAAGCGTCAAGAGCAGGACCTCGATCAGTGTGCGGTATAGGCGAGGGGGGGAGGGGGTGGCTATCAACGCTAACCGCCTCATTCTCTTCTTTTTCCTTCCCCTCGCCTTTCGTCTCTTTAGCCTGCGCTTTGAGACATCGGAGGGTGGGCTGGCCAGCGGTGCTCTTGCCCTCCACATGGAGTGGACGTGCGCAGCGTGGGGTGCTTTGAAAAATAGCGTAACAAAATGGCAAGTTGAGCTAGCTGATGCGTATTCATTTTCTGAAGAAAGAAAAACAGCGCACGAAAAAACGTGGACAAGAAAGAGAGGGAAGACGCACAGCACTGCATTCGCAACTGAAAGTTTATAGGAAGGAAACACAGACTTGTATTCACAAACCGCGCATGTCAAGTGAGGTCATCTTCAGAAAAAAATTATGTCATACGTTTATCAATAAAAGAAAACTCTTTTTCTGTGCAACATCACTGAGGTTTGGCTAACACAAGAATCGCTAGATTTGCTAATATAAAACCGCCTTTCTTCTGAGACTTCTCGTGTGAACTGGCTATAGTGCTGGAACGGAACTTTCATTGATGAACGTATGACCTATTTTTTTTCTGAGGTTGGCGTCGTTTGACATGCGCCGTTTGTGCTTGTAAGTTTATGTTTCCTTCCAATATACTTTCACTCGTGAGTGCAGCACTGCGTCTTCCCTCTCTTTCTTGTCTACGTTTTCTTTTTTCTTTGTGCGCTGTTTTTCTTCAGAAAAATGCTTTGAAAAGGTTGCAACCCCGGGACAGTTCTGATCAAGTCGCTTTAATTTAAAACTTTCTGGAATCTTACGTGCCAAAGCCTCGACATGATCACGAGGCACTCCGTAGTGGGTGACACTCAAGTCGGTTACCCGGATCAGTGCATAGGCTGTGTTGACGTCTTCGTAAAGCCACAGCGCTATAGTATCAGTACGTTAAACAGCTGCGTCCGTGACGTCAGCCAAAGCTGAAACGACATTGCCATTGGGCTAACACGACGTGTTCGGTTGTACTACAAGACGTACGTCATAGAAAACAAAACCTGATCATCGCATTAACAAAGTCCTTTCTGCACTTTGTTTCTTAGAGAGCGAAGCACGAGAAGTCGAATACTTTTGTCGCGCTCACACTAGCGTACTGAAAAGGACAAGTGTTCTTGAAAACCCACAGAATAAAGGCATTCCGCATACGTGCCTACAACACGGTGTTTGCTATAGGGTGTTCATCCCAGCTCGCAAGGACGTGTCTGTTTTTATAGTGTTCCTAAGTGACACATGCTTTGCTGGAGGTCTGCATGGTGACGTAATCAGTGACATTGCAAGACACGCTCGGTCGAAGTAATTTTCGGCCTCCATAGCCATGCTGAACTCATCTAGATATAGCAGTCACCAGCACCACGTTGTCACATGGGCCTGGAGACTATCTTTTCATACATATATTTTCAGCCTAACACTTCGCATCTGCCACATTGTGTAACAAAGTTAAAGGCTTCCATATACACTGAACCTATAACCAATGTGGTTTTTTCTGAAAGCGTCGACAACGTGTGCAATACGGCATCTAGCAAAAAATGAACAAGGCCAGCCAGTCCAGGATCGGCCACCCACTCGTCGTTCGTCTTCTTTCCAACACATCGTCAGAGAAATGTGCAGAAGGGAAAAGGAGGGAGACGAGTCCCTCGTAGGGATGCTTCTCCCCACCTCGTGAGTGCGGCTTCATCAAAAGCAGCGCCGGCGGACGATCCATAAGCACAAACAGGCGCGCTCACATTGCACACACCCCCAAGCACCGGGCAAACAGGCTAGGCCTCGTGAGCTCGAAGCCAGCGAGTGAGTCGGCTGGCGAGATCCACAACGAACCCCGGCGGCAGAGTTGCACCCGCAAGAAGGATTGCGCGAAGAGAGGCCGCAAGACGAAGTCATGATGTGGCGCGGTATCCCTCACCAGCCCCCTCGACTACGCCCTCGCTTTCCTCACTCATGCACACAAACTCACTCACACGGGGCAAACAAAACAGAGGGAAAACTGTTCGCGACGCAGTGAGCGCCCGGCACAAGAAGCGTCCCGTGATTGGATATCTATCGGGAAAGCAAGCCGGCTAGCGGCTTTCGGCATCGACCGACGCGGCTTGCGGGCTCACCCGAGCGTGGGCAGAGCAAGCCGCTTTGCGGAACACGCGAGCGGCCTGTCGGGGCCCTGCTGGGCCCCGCGACTCCCTGCAGGACAGAAGTGGAGTGCCTGTATGTATGTGCGTGCGTGTGCAGAGGCTCACCCGCTTTTGCCGTTCGGAGGAGTTGTCGGATTTGGAAGAGTCGATGCCGTCTGGCTTGCATAAGAGGTTTGTTCTTACGAGATGTCGGCTGCCGCGGCTGTAGGATTCGTCGCGTGCCGAGAGATGTTTGTTGCGCCGTGGTGTAGGCGCGTGCTACGTCCTCCATCAGACACTACGGTCACAGTGCTCGTGTTTAGGTTGTAAGTCTTTTTTTACTGCACGCACACAATCGCGAAGCACGCAAGCACGAATCGTTGTCAAAGCGCCGTGACTACTTCAATCGTGGTGGCCGGAGCAACGCTTTACCCACCACCTTTCTTCCAACACCCCATAAATCGGATTACAGGAATAAGGATAATTATTTGAATTGGATGGGACAAGTTGTGCCGTCGCCATCTTTTCTTGCACACTGGAGCTGAAACCTGAAGTGAGCCTGAGTTAATCTTTAGAAGATTTTATTGCGATAGCAATTATATGGACACTCTCGGCGGATTTTGCCATCGCCGTTGCGTCCCGGATAAGTGTATGTATGTATATATATAAAAAAGGCACAAAGAAAAATGAAGCAGTAGAGAAAGATTTCGAATTACCCTACCGGGGATTCGAACCAGTGACCCCTCGCTCCCAAGCGCGCTTCGTTAGACAATGCAACCACACGCCATGCATGCGCTGGCGCAATAACGGCGAATATTATGTTCACCATTTACCGCTGGTGGTACGCAGATCTCGGAGGAGATTGAGCGCGTTTTGTATCACGCAACGCTCCTACATTTTCTTTCAATTTGAAAACTGCCCTTGAGACGCGCACGACAGTGGCCCCTTTCTGTATCCACTCGTGATGTGGACCGAAAAGAAAAGAACACTGGGCACACCTTACGACAGACGCCCCCATGTGGCAGGAGACGTGGAGGGGTCACTCCACGCGCCACAGTTTAAAAGGAAAAGAAATATCTTAGAGCGCCTGATTCTCCATTGTCGACACGCAGTCTTGGCGAATCCCCCAGAGTGGGTATGTGCCATAATTTTGAGGAAACAAACAAACAAACAAACAAACATTGTCGATACTTGCAGCTGGTTGCTCAAGCACAAGGACGTATCAACTGTGACAGTTGTTAGTTCACGCTTGTCCTGTGTATACCTGGGCGTTCATTTCGGGCGTCCTTCTTTGTGCTTCAGCGGCGCGCTGCAAAGTATCGAACTGCTTGTCGTTCTTCGTGTGACATTCCAATTTCTTGTTATCGCATTCATTGCTCCGCCCTTGCGGCTAAACTGTGACAATTCTAAAAAAACGGTGAATAAAAATATTATCCTAATGATGATGATGATGATGTTCGGAATGATGTAGTGAGTCATTTCATGTCTCTGTGTACCCCCATTTGTGAAATGAACAGTCACAACTCTTCAGTTCCGTCCTCAAATAGTCTATGTCCTTGTTCCCAAATAGTATCTATGTGTGACCTCTTCCAAGGATGCGTGTCATTGTCGGGACGCCAGATCATTTGTTTTCCGCTTATGAGCGTCTAATTTACCCAAACTCTTCCGTTCCTTCACGCATATATGTCTCTCTTTGACCTGCTTTGCTCACACACCCGAGGAGAGCCTCAGCTTCAGTAAGCAGCTCCGTCATCGATCTCTACCACCCCCGTCTCGCCACATTGGCAGCATCAAACCTCGTGCCTCGTCATGCACCCCTGCAACGAAGCCGCGACGCGTACGCACGACCACGCGCGCGTCCCGTCGCCGGGACCACGCGTCCCCGACTAAGCCACACCGGCCGCTCCCCGTTTTCACCTCAGCGACGAAAGAGAAGAAGGAAGGACTAAAAGAGAAATAAACGTGAGAACACAAAACGAGACGCGCATACAGATATGCAGAGAAACGAGCCATGAGGAAACGGGTACAGAACCTCGCATCTCCCTGCCGGTGCACCTCCTCGACGCTTACGCGCAGACGCACATCCACAGCACGAGGCAAAACGAAGAAAAGTACGAGGAATTCAAAACGAAGAGACGGGCCTCAACCGCAGCTTTGCATGGCCGCTGCAGCAGCAGTAGAAGCGGTGGCGGCTTGCGCAGAGTTCTGCTGAGTGAAGGAACGCGCACAAAAACACAAGATGAACTCAGGCAGGAAGCGGGACCAAGTGTCCCGCGCACCTGGACGAGACAGTTCAAAAGAGGGCACACGACGGAATCCGCGGACGCCGCCGCCCATCGCTCGCTTCTCCTCTCAGCATGCACGCTCCACAGTCTGTTTATATCGTGCGCTATGGGAGGGCGACGCGGGGGGAGACGAGGAACTACGGTGCCCCCGAGCCTATACCTGGCGTGTGTTCGCTGTACTCCCGCCGTCCCACTCTGCCATTCTGCTTGGTCGCTTGCGAGTTCGCTTTAATCCTGCTGCTCTTCCGGATTTCTTTTGGGAGACTTCAGTTTCCACTGACGGTCGTTTTGAGTTCTTCCCTAAAACGAGGAGGAACCCTTCCACTTACCCTATTCTTTATTTGTGTATGTGTGTGTGTGAAGACTAGGAGAGAAAGGAATGAAGAAGAAGAAACACTTGTGAAGACGAGGAAGTCTGCGCGACAGCGGTGATGGAAAACGCGCGTTCTCAAGTAACAGGCACGAGGGCATGAAGAAGAGTGAACCACTGTAGGAGTGTGCATACACGTTCTTCCGTTTGCAGATGCTTGCGGTTTCGGCGAGTATTTCCGTGTAGCGGCTGGAGCGTAAACATCGTTCTGGATGCTCAATATGTTTGCAGGTTATAGAGGTAGCCTGTACTTCAAATGGACGATGAAAACAAGCGAGCACTGAACTCGCGATTGTCTTGTGCACCTTAACAAGCGCAAAGCAACAATCGCAGATGGAAGAGACACGTAAACAGGACAGGGTAAGAGGTGTCTTCCTTCTGTGATTGTTGCTTTGCGCTTGTTAAGATGTACAAGTTCAGTTGCCACCAACTGTGTGCGCCGAATCGCGGTTGTCCCAAAGGACAGTATACGTGTTGAGATGCCTCAGAGAACGAGTGGTGGCGCCCTCTTAATTATGTTTTGCCCTTCTTGACACGGAATGGCGGCCCGCGAGAAGCGTGTTACCTACGCTTTAGTGGGGTTTACGTGGTATCGCCACCGGTGTCGCCGTACTTATTTCATCCAGTTATCAAAGCGTGCACTGTAACTTACAGTCACTCGAGTTGTGTTCTAGTTAGTATATGACTGTACTATGTAATGACAATCGCATGACACACCTTTCAGTCGGAATAATAAGGCGCGGTTTTCATTCATATATATGGCATGAAAGGGTGCTCCTTGTGGCTGCATGAATTGTTGATATGCATGGCACCTTCATCGGCGGGTCGCATGCGATAGCCCTATCGGACTCCTGACGTCTTTGACGTCTTTGAGTTTGCTAATTTTCATAAAAACGTCAGTTCGCATCATGCGTACAGTACTCACGGATTGAAATCGACATCATTTTTTTTTAGTATAACGAGTGATATAGGCAACTGCTCGTGATAAGCGCGTCATGTTGCTGCAAATCTAGCCGTTAAAGGTAACGTTACGCCGATATGACACGAAGTGTAGACGCTGAAAACTAAAGAACGTGCATTACTTAGCCCTAAATTTCCGCGCTTCAATCCGTGAGTACTGTATTTCCCATCCTGACATATGAGCTTTGTCGCCGTCAAACATCACGTCAAACACTTCAGCCGTGTTTCCCTAGAAAGACGACTGGAGATTGCAGCGCGACAGGCCTTGTATATGAGTGACTTCAGTTTTGTTATCAGGCCTGTATATATTAAAGGGGTACTGACATGAATATTTTCAGTTGTAGTTTTTTTGCGTCAAATGAAAGGTCAAGCCCTCAAGTGCATAGAAAAGGTAGCGCTAAGCACGAGCACACCCTGAAAGGGTAATTACAGTATGTTATTAAAAGTCAGTTTCGATTCCTACTGTACCCTGACGTCACAACACGGTATGAGCTTCTCGTCACGTGCTCGCACAATATGGAGTGACGTTTCCACGCACGAACAGCCATTTTGGAAGTTTTGATGACGTACAAGCGGCCATCTTGAAGTTTCGGTACCTAACGTCATCACAACAAGCCATACTGCTGCGCGAAGTCACCAGAATTTGTACTGTAGCCTGACGTCAAGCTAGTGTCGATGTCAGTAGGTGCGCCATGGAAAAATTGACTTTAATATCAAATTAAAATATCTTATCAACATTTGCTGAGCTTCACACTTGCTCAGAGCCGTCTCTGCATATAGGATGTATGTATGGCAGAGTAAACACGCCTTTGAAAAAAGGTGTCAGTACCCCTTTAAAATCACATTCAAGTTATCGTATCTTTAGGCATGAAGCAACGTAAATCCCGGCAAACATTCTGTCTTCAAAATTAAGCGTCTTTAATCTTTAAGTAAATAAACTCCTCGCACTCTATTATACGGCACTACCCGTCGCTGGCGCAATAAACCACGATCGTGACGAACTAAGCGATGAACGCTTCACTGCGCACGCGTGCGAGCTCACACGGTGACCTTATCTCTTTTTCATATTTCCGTCGCTTTTCTCCCTTATAACAAGGCAGGGTAACAAACCGGGCTATGCCTTTGGTTAACCCCCTAGCTTTCTCTTGATCACTTCTCTTTCCCGTCTCTAAATATATATACACATCTCGCTTGACAAGAGAAAGGGTGAAAGTACGTACGCTGAGTTTAATTAGTTGCCTCAGCATGGACAGCAAGGGTTTTGAAGGCAGTCTACAGGGGCACGGCCGGTCTGGAGGCGCGCGCTCGCTCCTTCCTTTACGGCCTGCGCACGGGGGGCTGTTGCTACCTATGGCCGCAATTTCGTGGGGGCGCTCCGAGCCAACTGCTCCCCGGCCGTTGCGGAGGCTAGCGCGCGCAGGGAGTGCTCGGCTTCCGACTTACCGTGGCGCTTTCTGAAGTTACTCTATATGGTATTCATGGTACCAATGCCATAGAAACATGGTAGCAAGTATATATGATGACTCTGGTAAATTCTGTTTTACAGAAGTGGTGGCGCAGGCCGCTCAGCCCGCCTCTGTTGCTCGGCAAAGCATCGACGCGGTTATAACACAGCCTTGTTTTTTTTTTTTTGGTTTCTGTAACTTCGAGAGTAAGTAAGAGGATGAACATTGCATTTGGTTGAGGAAACGGTTTAATCATGGTTTAGGAAATATTTATTTCAAATGTATGTGCCGGCCGTCGCTGTACTTGAAAATAACAAAATTGCACATTTCTTGTTGGAGGCATCTTAATTCGTGCTTTAATATTGAAACAAATACTTCAAAAAAGTGAAAGTCACTGCATAATGGGGACGGCCACGCTGCAGACGAAGAGGGAACAGAAAAAACTTTCAGAGAATCCTTTCAATGGGAAACAGAATGTTTTCCTTGGTACTACAACAATATGCGCATGGAGAACTGAAAAGAAAATCACTGCAGGTAAAACACTGTAGTGACGATCACAGTTTAAAGGAGTCAAGTCTGTCACAGCCTGATATGCTTCCCCGTGGGCTTGTGAATAAAACCGGAAGGCCTGTCATTCTGATCTGTTAACTTTTTTGTGTAGTTAATAAGAGGAATCCGGAGAACCTTCTCAGAAATAATATGAGCCAGCACTGTCGCGTGACTCTTGTCCACACCTTCCGTACAGTCGAGAAGTGGCGAATCTTCAAGGTATGGCTCAACAGTCAATTGCAGAGTCTCGAGGATTTTCGTTCGAGGAAGATATTTGACTGCTTTCTCGAAGAACGTCACAATTGTGTCCAGCATTTAGAGTAACTCCGGCTTTGGGTAGTGTATATCATAGGCTTCTTGCTGACGGAGAATATGATACAAAGGACTGCTCGTTTTGTTTGTCGTCACTAGCATGGCGCATGTTTCGCAACCGACATCAGTGATGAGTTTGGCAATGTAACCACCTACATGCACCAAGCCTGAATAGGCAACAGAGTTCGGTGGTTTGCGAGGAGGTTCTCGCAGAGCTTCAAGTTCCTCAATAACATCTTCCGGAATAGGCACCGCCACTTCTTAAATGTTTTCGTCGCGAATGCTCATGTCTTTTGAACGTAGCGCCTTTTCCGTGACAATGTAGGTCAAAGCAGCTGTGACGGCTCCCCTCTGTGACGTTGTAAATATGCGTGGCTCACCAAACATGCTCTGCTGTGGCAGCTGGGGTTCTCTAACGTGCACCTAAATCTAAGCACACGGGCCTCAGGCATTTTCGCCTCCATCGAATATAAGGTGGTCGGGTCTTAAAAAATATTGTTGTTGCTAGTAGCGCTGTGTGTGCGTCTTCTATTGCCGAGTGCCGAGAAAGGCAGAATGTCCCCACACGCACCTGTGCTTCCTTCACCGCTTGCTACAACCGAAAGAAGTAATTAGCACGAGAAATTGGCCGGGCACCGCTGGTTTAAAACACGAAGCGCATGCGGCGAAACGCGCTTTGGGCGGTTAAAGTCACTGGAACGGGAAAAGTACCGCGTTCCTTTTCTCTTCGCCGCCGCGCCCTTTCGGCGGCTTCGCCACATAAATGGTCCAGCTCGCTCGCCTCGCTAGTGTCTCCCGGCCGTAGACGCACGGCGCTTTGGAGGGTGATTGTTTTTATAGGCTCAGGAAAGCGTGCAGGAACATTGCGACATCCCGTATCCTGTTGAGACTTCATCGAAAGCCTATCGAGGGATCGAAGAATGCCTGGGTGCTGCGCTTTTGGGTGCAGCAACCGGCGGGAAACGAGCAAGGCCCTCTTTGCCATTCCCAGCGGCAAAAAGGATGCCAAGCGACGGGCTGTGTGGCTGCACAGAATAAGGCGGGAAAATTTTGTTCCCACGACTGATACCCGCCTTTGTGAGGTAAACGCTTCATTGAGAATTCGCGAATGTTCTTCGGGGAATGTTTGCGCCTACCCTGCACTAGTGCAGCTTGTTTCGCGTGGTTGTCGCAGGAGGTTCATGCACAATACCATTGCCAGGCGGCTCTTTATTATGTTTGACGTAAAACTGACGCCTTTGGGCTCACATATAATGACCAGCGCACCATGATAAATGACTGCTACAGATTGGTACTGCCTGACGTGACTGTATGACGAACACAAATAACAGGTGGTAGCATGAAAATAATGGCTGATGCTCTCGCAGCCGGTTCGCTTGTTTGATATGCACGAAAATCGGTATTGCGTGACGTGACTGTATGACGAACAAAATACCCTGTGGTAACAAGAAAATAATGGTATGCATGTCATGTAAGGCATGATTTACATGCCATGCTCATGATGCTGTCGCGGCCGGTTCGCTTGTTTGATATGCACCAAAATCGGTATTGCATGACGTGACTGTATGACCAACATAAATACCGTGCGGTAACATGAAAATAATGGCACGCATGTCATGTAAGGCATGATTTACATGCCATGCTCATGATGCTCTTGCAGCCGGTTCGCTTGCTTGATATGCACCAAAATCGGTATTGTGTGACGTGACTGTATGACGAACATGAATACCCTGCGGTAACATGAAAATAATGGTACGCATGTCATGTAAATCATGTTTTACGTGTCATGTCTGTCATGATTTGCACGTTATAACCAGTCACTTATGTTCGTCATACACTCTTGTCACGCCATACCTATTTTGTTGTGTATCAAGCTATCGAAGCGGCCGCGAGCGCACCATGAGCGTGGCATGTAAATCATGCCGTACATGGCATGCATATCATTATTTTCATGTTATCACCTGTAATTTGTATTCGTCATACAGTCATGTTATGTCGTACCAAATTTGGTGTACATCCCATTAACGAAGCGGCCAGGACAGCACAAAGTCGGGGGCGGCTATATAGATAGATAGATAGATAGATAGATAGATAGATAGATAGATAGATAGATAGATAGATAGATAGATAGATAGATAGATAGATAGATAGATAGATAGATAGATAGATAGATAGATAGATAGATAGATAGATAGATAGATAGATAGATAGATAGATAGATAGATAGATAGATAGATAGATAGATAGATAGATAGATAGATAGATAGATAGATAGATAGATAGATAGATAGATAGATAGATAGATAGATAGATAGATAGATAGATAGATAGATAGATAGATAGATAGATAGATAGATAGATAGATAGATAGATAGATAGATAGATAGATAGATACGTACAAAGTCGCAGAAATTTGCTAAGAAATGCTTCGCATTTAATAAATGCAGACAGCCAAGTGCGTAAATGCCGCGCAGTTCGCATTTCTTTATCGCGTTAGTACGTGTGCGTGCGCATCTAGGCAAGCGCTATTTCTTTCCTAATCAGTCAGAGAACAACGGTATGCTTCTCTCGGGGCTGCAAAAGCGCACGCAATGCGTAAAACATGTGTTACTCCACGTGAAATCAACACCGCACCGCCGCCGCTTCGGCTGCGCTGGACCAAATATGGCGGCGCGCAGGACGGTCGCGGTACTTTTCCCGTTCCAGTGACTTTATGGGCGGTTGGCTCGCGACGCCCTCACGCGGAGCGCGCCGTCGTGACTGTATAGAAAAAGTTCCATTGTACTCCCGGCGGCTGCTCAGGCCGTAAGGGAAGGAGCGAGCGCGCGCCTCTAGACCGGCCGTGGATAGGGGGTATGCACTGTACCTTGATCCGCGAGGTGGCGATAGCATCGCCGGGCAGCGACGCCATTTTGGCGGTCCGGCCGTTCGTGAGCGCAGTAGCAGGTATCAGTACCGGGCTACGTTCTGTATGCGTTCTGCTTAGCCCACGCACAGCAGTGTCTCGTGCGCGGTGCGTATTTATTACGTGAAAACCTTTGAACGAATTTATTTGTGTGTGCGGAGAGACGGTACGTGGCGTGGTTGCACGTCAGCCAGCTGCGACAATGGTGAACTGCGCCGTGTTTGGTTGTAACAACCACACGAAAAAGAAGCCTGTGGATCAGTATGCTGCCTCAGTTGGTTTCTTTTTCATACCAAAGGCCAGCTTTGCTGGTGCAGTGAGCAGCTTGTACCTCACCGTCTTCTTTGATGAGAAGCCACGGCGTAAGGAGCTTTTCATTAAATGACTGTGAATGACGAACCTGGGAGCACAAACAGACAACCTCAGTGATGTGACCTAAACATTTGAAGTAAATTAGAAAGCTATCGTAGCTGCAAAGTTGGAACACTAAGAAATGTCTGAATAAAGCAACGTCAACGCTGATTTGCACGACGTAAGTGATCGACGCAACGCAACGCGGAATGGAGTTAGATCATACTTAATCCTTCAGAAAGCTGCGCGTCGCCCTAGCTAGAACTGTCGCTTAACGCTTGCGATAACTCAGCTACACACGAGCAAGGCAATCAGCGCTTGTTGGAATGCGAAAACCATTTAGAAACAGCCACTGGCAAGTGCTGTAATCCCTTCCTGCCCCGATGTCCCGTTACCGTGTTTACGGGTTTCACACGGCGCTAGCACGACAGAACAAACGCGATTAGAAATAAACGGGGAAGTCGGCTTACTTTTCTGACAACAGCGATTGTGCTGTACAGCAGAACTTTGACGCCTGCACTAAAAAGCTGCGATAAATCGGCTACACATTAGCACCGCACGCAGCGGTTGTTGAGAAGCAAAAACCATTTGAAAACAGCACTGCAGCAATTGCTGTGATCGCTTTTCTGCCATTACATCCCGTTACTGGGTTTACAGTATCGGCAGAGCGCTCGCACGGCACAATAAACGCGATTACAAGTGGACGAGGGAAGTCTGTTTACCTTTCCAACTGCAACTATCGTGCTGTCTTGGAGAACCTTGACACCCGGCTGCTGCACCCATCCGCTCGTGAGATAGTAGTGACCGTGCATGGATTTATAAGCTTTCAGTTGCTCACGCGACACAAAACTTGTCTCGCGAACAAGGTAGTCTTTCATGTCGGTGAAGTCGACACGCGGCAGCATGCAGTGCAACATCGGGTTGAAGTTCAGCGTCTTCGAGTGGGTCTGCGCCACCGCACAGACGCACTTTCGCCAGGTAGTGCAATCGCGCAGGTTTATCTAACCCACGTGCGTGTGCGCTTATGTCCATTGCAGTCCACAGATGCACCATAAAAAACAAAAAAAAAACAGATAGTTCCACAGTGTCACCATGAGCGCCGCGAACCACCGAGACCGCCAAAATGGCGGCATCCTGGAACGACGCTAGCGCTCCTTGCAGATGACGTCAGGTGCATACCCCCTATACGTTGACAGCTTAGAAGAGAGCATCGAGGTCGAGTCGTCCTGATGGAATGCGTCTGAAAGACGTGACGCCACCTGGCGTCGTCAAGCTCACATAAGTAAATAAAATGCTCTATCTTTTTGCTTATTTTCGTGTTCGAAACTGCGAAAAGGTAAACGTAACTTGCATTAAGCGCATAAACATTATGGCTACGTCTTCCTGTGAGCAGGCAACCTTCCGGGAGAGTTTTAAAGCCTTCTGTTTGGCCGCCATCTTGTTGGGACAGAAAACTAGGCTAGATCGTTTTTTACTACGATGCTGTCTTCGCGAATCTGCCTATTTCGCCGGCTTCGTAAGAACTGGAATCAAACTTAACATGGTCGATGCCCACTTAGCTGTCCATTTTAGCCGTCTGCGTTGGTTGTTGGAACACACGCCCAAGCCTGTGCGATGCGTAGGATTGCGGCGTCCTAACGAAGGCCCGTTTGGACTTTATCGGCCAGTGAGTGACGTCGGTGCTACTTAACATCAGTCGTTCAGATGGCCGCGCAATACCACATACACGTTTCGGCCGTACAGTTGAAGGAGGCTGGCTGTCCGCCAGTTATGTTACAATTCGGGCCAGTGGAGTGGAACTTCGAGAAACCGCAAAATACCAGCAACGTCGTTTGACCTATATTCCCCGGTCGTCCGTCATTGCCTTCCATATTGTCTTCCATAACTCGCTGCCGCCGACCCATCAGAGCGTTTCCGAAACAAAGCGCGACGCAGAAACGACGATTTTGAATCGCCGCGATATGATAGCGACGAACACACCAAGAGCCAAAACCAAACGAGGTAAAGAAGAAAAGAATGCCAGCCAACCTATAGCCACCGAGTCACCAAAAGCGAACAACTTGGTGGGTCTTTAAAGGAACGAGCCACGTCAAGACCGGCGACATCAAAGGAAGACAAAATAGGCGACATCCGCCGCGTATACGTCTCATGTCGAGCGCGGTCCGGTCGAGGACGTAGCCCCGTTAGGAGCGCACCGAACGATTGAATCGTTGCCCTGTATGGGAAGAATCATAAATGAATAATATCGAAAAGAGAAAGAAATTCGGAGCAGAGCAGACAATATGGCACGGGTTTCAGCGCTGCCATGTCGTCGAAATTTGGTCCGGACGACGACGATATGTCGCCGTATACGATGGCCACAAAACTAAGCGTCACGTGGGTTGCGGGGGAGAATAAAAATAGTTGCGGCTATATAGGAAAGCACTTTAGAGGGGGGGGGGGGGGGGGAGACGGGAGCGACGTCGATGAAGCAAGGACAACAAAATGAGACCAAGAACGGGACAAACTACGACGCTGGGCAAGAAGACATCTCGCATTAGAAAGCGGAAAGGAATAGACGGGAGGATATAAAGATTGCTGAGGTGAGGAGCGGAGAAGGGGGGACGCTTTCTTCCTGCCGATGTCGGTGAACATGAGTATAGGGAAAGTTAGGAAATGAGGGAGAGAGAGAGACCCAAGAATTCGCGCAGCAGCAGCAGCAGCGTTTCGCCAAGCTGCCGCCCGTTGTTCCAGATTTATGACTGCACGCTGCAGCGACCGTGTGCTCCTCTGGCGGAACGGGAGCGGGGGGGGGGGGGGGGGGGGGGGCGTCGTCGCTGCGGTAGAGAAACAGGGGGTACGAAATATGGTGAAGTTGCAACTCTCGCCGTCAAAGCCATATACCGCGCCGCTCGCCAGCGCAGCCCACCATTGTGACGGCGGCCGACGTCTGCGACTCTGACTGCGACGTGAGTGGCGCGCGCCGCCGCTGAAGAACCGCGCAGCGAAGCGGTCACAACTAAAGCGGCGATCCTCATTGTGGTCCCCGCGGTGGGGATTGATGAATATACGCCGGAGACACGTTTCATTACTTACGGCGAACGACTTTTACGAGGGGACTTCCTGCCAACGCCGCTGAGGAATCGGGAGCTCCGTGGAGACTAGAAGAACTCGGGTGCGCAGAACCTCCCCCCTATATGGCATAGCTACACATACGCCACCGCGCGTATTGTGTATCTCCTACGTGTACGCTCCATTTTTCAGTGAGATTCAGTATAAGATACAACGCGCATAAGCCTACGAAAAAAAGAGCGAGACGGAGAGGGCACCGCTTGAACCCGGCATCGGGAGTGCTGGGCCGGACAGAAAGAGGAGGAGAAGGATAGCCTCGAAACCGATTGAAACGGGCAGAAACTCATCAGTTCGTCGGCAGAGCGGCCGATGCCCAACGCTGCTCTACTGTGCAGCAGTCTGTACGCGAAAGATCGTACCAACGATGCTGGATGGACACAAAAGGACGTCGGAAAGCGTTGCGCCACGTCTGCCAGGAACCCGCAGAGCATATATACACGGTAACAGCAAATGCGCAAGCGACTGCCGGCGCATGCGCATTCTTCGTCGAACCAACAACAACAAGTTTGCGGCCTTGTTGCGTCATCTGAGAGGAGCAGCGGGAGGTATATATACGATAAACGCGACGCAAATGGTATACGCAAGAAGAAATTTTTTACTCCGAGTCATCTCAACAGCCCGCTGGTTATAAAAGAGCCATCGGGTCGGGCGCACTGGGTTGCAATCAAAATCCCTGCCGCACTGAAAGCTGGACAATGCGAAAAAGTCGCGTCAAAGTCGTCGACCTCTATTTCAGGACGAATTTGCCCATGTGGCAAGGGCATATGTGATTGAAAAAAAGAGAAAAAAAGAGCGAGCCTGACAGGAACGAAAAGCGATTGGGTGCGGACAATGTACGAGAGGGTTGACGAAATAGCATGCACAGGCGAATAAGAGAAAGAAGGTAAACCTTCGAGCTGAACTCGAAAACGTTCGTGGAAGGGCAGACAGCACTTGCGTCGTTCAAAAATAACGGCGTCCACGCTTCAAAAGGCATTGTTATCAAGCGCGCCCACAACTTAGTGGCCGAGGTATACAAAGCAGGCAAAATTTGCGCAACGCTCGCCGAATTCCCTGGTGTCTCGATGATTTGTCGAAAATTTGGCCGAGCGCACTCACTATCTTCGGTGTTCTTCTCCTGCAGGCACAAGGCTTTACTAGGTGGCTGCAACTTCGGCAACAAGGCGCATCTTCAGGGCAGCAAAGACTTGTCTCGCAACCTACAGGCTCTGAACATGCTTAAAAAAACATGCTCCGAAAAAACATTTGCTGTACTTCCCTACATTCCCGGCTTCATTCACCGCCTTAAAAAAGTGTGTTCCCACTATAATGTACAGATTTTAATTTCGGCGCGCAATTGAACAGATTATGCGGCAAAGTGGACCACTGCGTGAAGAATAGGGTGGGTGCTTCGGGGGTGGGTTGTACTGTCAAGCATGTTACAGTTATGTACCTTGAAACCTCAACGTCGTGTACTCGATTCAATTTTCATCACAGGCGTGCGTACGAGGGGGCTGGGAGGGGGGGGGGAGGCGCCGCCCACCCCCTAATCATCTCAGGGGGGCGCGAAGTCTGCCCCATACCTTTACTCAGTCGTACTTGTGCCGTTATTGTAAAAGGTGCGAGGTTACGGCCATGCAGATTTTTGACAATAATGGCGGCCGAGTACGACTACCGTTGCATTGCGAGAGCTATTTACTGCCCATTTTTGCCCGCGGAAAGCCGGGGACCAAAGGTGGGCCGTTGTGGGAAGCATGTCATTGCTTCCATTTTCATTTCTGCGTGAACTGCGAAGCTTGCTTTCCTTCCAACTCGACCACCGGGGGAAGGGGGGGGGGGAGAAGGCTACGGTGAGACTTCGCACCCCCTAATGAGGAACCCTGCGTACGCCTATGGATGTGACATTCGACTGAAGCGAAGCTATGTGCACTAGGGTGCAGGATAAGCGCCCTTGATGCTTTGGGGTTCGAAATTTCCTTGCTCCGAGCGGAACGAAAGAACTTGCCCGAGAAACGCCCACGGACACGCCCGCAGGAGCTCGACGCGACGTTGGCGCTGCTGCACTGCTGGATTTTAGCCTGTCCGGTATTCCGGTAACGCCCTAATACCGGATAACGCCGCACATAAGTTTGGAGCCACGCGCGTTGTTGTATCCGTTTTTCCACTGCTGCTTTCACGCGCTAGATATGTACTGTCTTCCTTCACTAGTACGCGAGCTCGGAGCGAACTCGGGTATAGCGAACTCGGAGATATGGCGCGCAGCCCGTGCGCCCTATCTCGCAAGTAAGATAGTAAACGTTAATCGAACGCGAAGCATTTCTTAGCTGACCAAAGGCACTTTCACCCTGTCTGTCTATCTGTCTATTCAGCCGCCTACGTCTGGGCACTCTCGTGGTTGTCATCTTTGTTTATTGCGATAGCATTTACAAGGACACTCTCGGCTACTTTTTGCCGTTGGCGTCACCGTCATGTCCCGTATATATATATATATATATATATATATATATATATATATATATATATATATATATATATATATAAAGCCACAAAGAAAAATAATTGAGAAATACTTTCCGACGCGCGGAATCGAACGGGCGACCTCTCGCTCCGCAGCGCGCGGCGTTAGACGGCTAGGCCACGAAGATCGTCTTTCAGCAAGCTAACGGCGAGCTATTTATATACACCATTTACTTCAGCGTGCTTTCTTGCTCACCATCGAGATGGCGCGAAGTGCGCGAGCGAGGGGCGCGCTTTAAAGGTCATCGCCCCGCTCGTATCATCGCCCCTCCGTTCTATCCGCCGGCGTGGTCGCCTGCGTGCGCGCTTATCTCGTGGAGGGAGGAGATGGGTTGTATGTCTTGTGCTTTCACCGCGTTGTCCGCGCTAAAGTTACAGAGCGTACGCAGGTCACTTCGCTCGCTGCAGCGGCCGCGTTTGCAAAACGAGCACGCTGTTGAAGCAGAAATAAGTAACAACTGTGACACTTGATAGTTCGCGCTCCTTCTTTGTGTGTTCTTTTCGTGCGTCCTTTGCGCTTGAGCGACGCGCTAGAAATTTCGAGCTGCTTTCCGTTCTTCGCGTTACATTCCAATTTGTTGCTATCGCATTCATTGCTTCGCCGTTGCGGCGAAACTGTGACTTTTTTAATCAAAAGTTTCTTAGATTTAAGGCTGAGAGAGCCATGTTGCCTGGTCGCTGCGTCTGCGCCGTCTCTGCGCGGAATGTTCGAGGCAGAATTATCTAAAGCTTTCGTAAGCACGTTGAAGCGAGAGGCTACGCAATGCGTTTCCTACACCTGTTTGCGCTCTTCATCACGACAGAGTCGTGGCAGCCAGTTGTCCCGGTCATCGAATGAGGTCTCTTCATGTTCGCCTGTGCGCGCGTGACGCCATTCTCGATATCTAAATTGTTACGCGGATGTTTACTGCAACATATAGGGCGTATATAAAGCTCCGTGTCTTACCTTTTGTATTGGACTCATCAAACTGCTATAACAGCCGATCATTCGCCTTTTGGCGAAGGGTAGGAAGTTATAGCTTGTTTTTAAGTAGTACTTAACCTTGGTCCACGCCTGTCTTCTTTTCAGCAAATATTCGTCCCGGCCAGCCCTGATTTCGTAAAACGGCTGACTGCCGTCGAGTCTGTATAGACAGCAGCCGACGCCCGCTTTCATAAGCGTGTGTGTGTGTGGGGGGGGGGGGGGTGCGTGCGTGCGCGCGCGGCTGCAGGAAAAGCACGGTAGCAGCCGTGACGACGCTTCTGTACTTTTCAAAAGACTCAGAGAAAGCATTTATTCGCATGTTCACGTAAACATTCGTGAACATATGAATGATTAATCGTAAATGAATACAATGCGCGCACAGTAATGATGGATAAATCACACAGCGTCAGAAGAAATTAAGGCAGCTTCGCATTAGTCGTGCCCTTAAGGAAGGCCTGCCATGTTTCTCTTCATTTTCTTTTTTTTTTCTTCCTCTCTTTCTTTCTCCTTTTCTCTTTCTCTCTGTTTGTTCTCTCTCTCTCTCTCTTGCCTCCAATTATTTCTATTTCTGTCTTTCTCTCTCTATTTCTTTCTCTGTCTTTCTCTCTCTATTTCTTTCTCTGTCTTTCTATCTTCCTTTCTCTTTCTTCACTTTCTCTCTCTCTCTCTATTTCTCGCTTGCTCTTTCTATCTCTCTCTCTCTGTACTCGTTCTCTCGCCCAGCAGAGTTATTGCATCCCACGCCGAACAAATCGGCGCACTTGTTCTGATAGCGAAGCAGAAGATGAAGATGAAGAGGACAAACATAGCACGCACCGGTTCATGATGATGACAGTTTTTTGTTCGTTCAGCACAGACTAACGGTCGGCTTAAACAGCTCCGTTATTTAAAAAAAAAGGAAAACAATAACACGTGACTCAATTAATGGATTTCTGGATGTGCGGCCCTTTTTCGCAAGTCTGCAAGCGCGGTGCAATTTATATCTTCAGTGCTTTTATCCACCCGGGTTTGGCCCCTGCTCCTTAGTGGGCAGTAGCCATGTTGAGGGAAAAAAAAGAAGCATGCGCGCCTCGGGCGCGAGCTGCGCGTTCTCCTTGCGGTGGATACGATTGGAATCGGACTACCGCGACCACCTCTTCAGTTGCTTCGATTGACCAGATTCAAGACATGCCAGCCGTTACAGTTCCAAAGCGTAACAGGAGGAGGAAGCGCAAACCGAAGCTCTGTTTCACCTCCCGCACGACAAGAAGCGGACTCATTCGCTTGCCGTTCAACAGAGAGGCCAATTTTCCACGACTTCAAGCCCTTTTCAAGATCCCGCAAAAAGCCGAACAAGAGGAGTGTTCGAAGACTGTTTTTTTTCGGACTCCACCGAAGCTGCCGAACGACAAACCAAAAGCCAAGATAGGATCTCTCACCCTCAAGCATTTAAACAAGAAGAAATGCGAAGTAAGCTCGTCAAAATCTGCCGAAGCTGAAGCCACTTTCGTAGAGGACGATGTCACCGTGCGTGACAAACCGTTACCGACGCCTCTGACCCAGCTGAACGTGGTGGATATCGTGAGACAGCTACGAAAGGTCTTGCAGGAGAACGGTCCATCCCGGGAGGACGACCTGCTGAAAGCGCTGTGCGCTTCGCAGGCTCAAATAATTATCAGTGTATACGGCACGATCAGTGCCTTCCTGGACCGGTTCGTCTTCTACAAGTGCACCGATGACCGAAAACGACATCCTGGACGGAGCTGCTGCCGTGTCATGTATACGTCGATCCAACAAAAGCGGACTCCAGAACTCTTTTGCTGGCGGTGATGGACTTCGGCGAACAAGTATCGGTTTTTCTAGCAGCCCCTCTGGAGGAGGCGAT
This sequence comes from Rhipicephalus sanguineus, assembly GCF_013339695.2. Classification (NCBI taxonomy): domain Eukaryota; kingdom Metazoa; phylum Arthropoda; class Arachnida; order Ixodida; family Ixodidae; genus Rhipicephalus; species Rhipicephalus sanguineus. The sequence goes on along the minus strand of NC_051178.1, from coordinate 144,008,787 downwards.
AAACAAGAAAAGTGCCGAATCAAGCATGGCTGGAGCAAAGTTCCCTGGCTACCTCGTTACAGCTTACGAGCCCTGCAGGCTGTTCGGCAAACGTGCGAAGCCGAGGTCCAGACCCAAAAACGTTCCACTGCCCGGTTAGCCGAGATGAAGTCCATGCTTCAGGAGCGCGAAAAACGAATTACTGAGCTCAAGGAGAGGCTCAGCACCACCCGAGTGAGGCAAGCCCGTGAAGCGCAGCAGGTGCGTGATAAGATTGAGCTGCACAAGGTGGCGGCACCACCACCACCGCCACGGAGGGTCAAAGAAGTGAGAAAAAGCGAGCCGCTCACTGCCCAGGGAAGCTCCCAGCTGCCACAGCGTCAAAGATGTCCATCACGTCGACCCAGGCTCGAAGAGAAGCCATGGCTGCTTTTCTACGGACAAACAGCCAGGCTAGGTCCCCCATATCGTCGGGGAACGCAAGCACTTCGACCCAGAGCCAAGAAGCGACGAGCATGCCCTGCTGGACCAACGGTCCGGCCATTGTCCCCACAGCGTCGCAGACCGCCTCCACCTCGGCGAAAGACCTGGGTGAAGCCACCTGCGCTTCGCTTTAGACAAATGGCCTGGCAAGTACCCCCGATGAGTTTGGGGGACACCACTTCGACCTAAGGCTGAGGAAAAGTCACGGGCACGTATCCTTGGACGCGTACCCCAACTATTGTCTCCACTGTGTCGCAGAACGCCGTCACCGCGACGAAAGGCAGATAGGAACTCACGTGTGCGTGCTTGTAGACAGGCGGCCCGGCTAGGGCTAGCAATGCCTCCAGGAACACGATCACCGCGACCCAGGGCCGATGAGGATCTACGAGGATCCACATCCACGAGACAAAAGGCCATACTCTTATCACCGCTGCGTCGCACGATAGCTTTACCTCTACGAAAGGCCGAGGGGAGCCGACCTGTGCTTCCGTCTGCACAAGCGGTCCGCATCGTGTCTTCGATGAGCCGGGAAACATCATCTCGACCCAAGGTCGAGAAGCCACGAACGCTTCCCCTCGGAGCAAAGGCCCGAACAGTGTCTCCACTGCGTCGAACACGATCTCCTCGACCAAAGGCTGAGAGGAAGTCATGTTCACTTCCGTCTGGAGAGACGGCCCTACTACTACCGCCGTTACTTCGGGAGATACCACCGCGACTTAATGCAGTTGAAAATCCACGAGTGCGCCCCCTCGGACCTAACGCAGGTCTGCCTCACAGAACGCCTTCACCTCTACGAAAGACCGAGCGGAAACCCCGTGAACATCCCCTTGGTCAAATGGCCCAGCTAGTGTCCTCGAAGCGTCGGGAAATACAATCACGTCGACACGAGGCTGAGAAGCCCCGAGCGCTTCCCCTCAAGACAACGGCCCGACGAGCGTCCCCGCTGCACCGATCATCATCACCTCGACCAAAGGTCGAGGAGAATCCACATAGGCCTCCCAATGGCTCAACGCACCCGTCGATCCCCTTCTATAGGTTCAGGGGAGCAGCTGATCAGCAGCCGCTACCCGTATGCAGCCAACTGAAGTCTGGCCATCAGAATCAGGTTAGCGCTCAATGCTTGGACGTCGAGTCCAGACCATCCAGTCAAGTAGAATCACGTGCTAAGAGCAAGGCTGAACAGCAGATGGCAAAGCTTGTACAGATGGTAAAAAAGCACTGCGCCGTTCACAGGGCGGCTTCTTCAGCATGACATTTAGGGACATCGTCGCCCTGATGCTTCGGCTTTTTGAAAAAAATAAGCGGTAGAGAAGTGTGGATGACGCTGTGTGCGAAAAAAAAAAACCCCGGCTGCATTTCTGTCGCCTCAGGTAGAGGTTGTTTTGCTTAAAAGTGGAACTACACGTTCACTATCTCCAAGTAATAAGCTTTTCTCTACCAGCTTACCAAGTGGTGTACTGTGTAACTGATTTCCTAATAATTAAAAGAAAGGATGCGTGTATGTTAAGTACCATATTGGAAGTAGGAAGTGAAGCCCAACAGCAGTGTACGCGATGTCGCATAGGCTGGGCTTGCGAGTGCAACAAAATGCATTCCCGTTCCAATTAAAAAAAAATTCGGCAGGATCCCACGTACCGTGGCAATCGATGTTATGCGAAGCATGCGCGGGATGGTGACTGTGGCGTAATTTCCCACATTGAGCGAAACGTTAGGGTATGACGCTAGAGAAATGTAAAGCGCTATACGCACAATCATATGTTGAAGAGTCGCACATGTATTATATAACCAGTTGTTTACAGATGCGTAACGATGTCAACAGCAACAAAGTTGTTGCCAAAACCAGACGGAGTAAGCTGATATGTAGTGCTTAAGTTCTTCAATACTGGATCGCGCGAATCGGAACAGGACAAAGAAGGAACACAGATGCACAGGACAGGCGTTACTCGACACTAAGCTTGATTCAGGAAAGTTTACCTAGATATATGGTACGCAGCTGAGTAGCACGCGCAGGCGCACTGCATGTACGTTACAATCACAGTTGCAATTTTTACAGTTGCGTTACAGTTGGTATGCTTATAGTTGTCCGTTATGACGGAGAACGCACGCACGTTTCACGAACCTGTGAGAATGTGTAGAAGGGGTTCTTTGCAGTTCTTGAACAAGGTCATCATCACCGTGATCAGTGAGCACCAGCAGCTGGACCGGACTTGTTAATCGGATCCGTTCGTGATCGCGGTTACGAGGGGTCTAAGTGTAGTGAAGTTCGAGGTATAGTGCAGCTGGTGGAAATCCTCGATGCATCTTACTACGAAATGATGTATGATGCCTCCTATCCTTGACGTGGCAGCGAGGTCTTTTAGTGCCCTGTCCACATACAAGCCATCTTTCACCCAGTA
>NC_051178.1:143964273-144005829 GCF_013339695.2 Rhipicephalus sanguineus | reverse complement strand
AACTAAATCTCCGGGAAGCGCGTGACATTCGCGCACACCTCGGTGACGACGCATCACGCGGTCCTTGTTTTTCTTTTGAAAAAAAAAAAAAGCTCCAAGACGGATTCATTAATCATTCCTGGAAGAGAGAAATAAATAGAAGAGGAGCTACGTGTAAGTTAATGCGTCAACGCTTGTGCAACAGCTGCGGCTGTGAAGTTTAGATTCCACTTACTCTTTTTCATGTCTTCTTTACTAATTTATTCTCTCATCTTCGAAGAAGCTCATCGGCACAGCTTGCGGCACGAAAAAAAAAAAGAACAGAACAAAATAAGCTCTATTTATGCCAACACAGAGGTGGTAACGCAGGAATCTTGGGGCTGAAGGATCCACTTTCCCAGCGACTCTACGCATCAAACTGTGTCAGGAAGGCGGCCCGATCAAAACGTTCTTATATCGCTGCTACACAGCAGCATGCGTAACGGATATTTCGCGTCATTTTCTTTTAAACCAAGAAGTCGGCTTACTCTTCGCTCGACACCTAGTTGGTGCTGCCCGTGACAGCGGTGACACTTGGCGCGTGGCCTAGTCAGTTCGAGGCTCAAAAACACCGAACAGCTCAAAAGTGTAGTCACGCATAAGGTGTATGCCCGCCCGAAGTGATGGTGTTTGTTAGTGCCTGTAGTTCGTGCTTCGATTGGCGTGCGACCTAGCGCTGGTAATATTTGCCTCTGATATAAACAAACGCAGAGGAAACATCGCGACGAGAGCAAGGACGCCAAAGGAACGAATACCACAGGACAAGCGCTTGCCCTATGGTATTCGTTCCCGTAGGCATGCGCGGAGTTCGCAGCGTTTTAAGTTAATTACAGCGATTACTTCTTGCTTATTCTTGTTAATTACATTATTTAAGATCTTCTTCGTTTATTTTAACCTGATTTTGAGCAATGCTAGCCTTGTTTTAGGCTTGTATTGACCACTTGATTTTGAGCGTGACCATATGCGACATAAGACACTGGACGACAAGCCGCGCCCCTAAAGGGTTTCGCACTTCCATAGTGCTTTTTAGCGCAAAAAACGACACCACAAGAAAGAAGACAGAACACAGCGCTGTGTTCTGTCTTCTTTCTTGTGCTGTCGTTTTTCGCGCTAAAAGAGCACTATGGATTCTCAGCAACTAGCCCGCCAACGCATTCTGTTGGGCTGCGCACTTAAAACTTATTATTATTAACTAGTTCAACGTTTCAGCTACGGAACTGCTTACGTCAGTTTTGACGAAGGCAGTGCCTCAGCCGAACGAAAATATATACATATATGCAGCAGGCCCGCCAGGAATATTTTCGGGGGGGGGGGGGGGGGGGCATTTGCTGAAAGCCTTGACTATTTGAGAAATTCATTATTTATTTTCGATAAAACGCCATGTGTCATAAAAATTTCGGGGGGGGGGTCTCCCCCCCCCCCTTGGCTGCGGGCCTGATATGCAGTCATCGATCGATCCTTCCATTACGAGTATTACTGATCCCTTTAATAGGGAGCGCAATCGCCGGGCAGATTCCAAGGGCGGACGTATCGGCCCCCCGAAACGCACCACGAAAGCGCGGACAATTTAGAATTGGTCCTTTTAGTGCGCCAGCGAACGCCGGTTGTGGTCCAAAGACCGAGTCACAGCCGAAAGTCGATAACACAAACGAAATATATTCTCAGTCAAGGCAGTACAAACATCACAAACACATGCACACTCGGCTGGTATCAGTTACAACTTCACAATATAACTCAGATGGTGTTAACACAACGGGAACTAAACAAACAGATCACGCGCTACAAATGCAATCTCATGCATTACAACTATTCAAGAACAGTTAAAGTCCTGAATATTCAACAGCGTATCCAGTCCGCAATTCTTGAACGGTACTTGAATGCTCCTCTTCCAGGAAACACTTGCGCTGATCGTCGTAGTTCCCTCCGGTCAGTCTCGAATGTCTCTCGTCCAGGAAACACTCACGTACTTGACACTTCTCACACGGCGTCGTCATCCGATTCTTCCAGATCGACGATCGACTGACCGCACATCATAAACACGTCTTCTTTGGCTGACGGAGCCATACTCAGCTTCACCATCTCCGGACCGGCTGACCCATTGACTCCGGTGCACGCTTTTATTTCCTTTCCCCCGGGTTCTAGAAACGTCGGGAGTGTTCTCCGGTGTGCAGCACAGCCAAAGCTAGGAAAAGTGCGAGATTTCTCTCGCCGGTTCTACTCGCGGCGTCGTCGCTCGGCGTTGCATCATGCTTCCCTTCGAGATGCTTCCAGGCTTTGCTGGGCGTTTGATCCGAGGCTGTCGGCTGGGGCGAGGAGGCGCGCTCGTGGCGTCTTTTGATACTTGTTTTTGGTTGTTTGCGCTTCCTGGGTGAGCGGCTGGCGCCGTGCTATCCCGCTGCCGTTTGAAAGCGGCCGCGCGCGCGCTTTATTGACGGGCTCGTTTGTGACAACGAGAAGCTTTGTTTTGTTATGACCGACGGCCACACATGCATAACCTTTCGGCAAACGTCATACATGATCACTGTTTTTGTCTTAGTGGCTTAGTTATTGACGCTGCGCGTACGAGCGAGTTCCTTTGCATTTAATTGAGCCCCGAAGTATAAGCGCTCCGCGAGGACGGTCACTTCTCCCTTTTTCTGGAATGTTCTGAATTTAGCCCTCAACCGGTGAGTGGCGTGCGCAAGGCTCAGCTAAGAATTTAAACGTCTTTTAGGTGGATTGTATACATATTCGTGGAGCCGGATAGCGTGAAGATGTGAGAGCAGACCTAAGATTAAGCGGCACGAGCGCGTTAAAATTTGGATTAAGAAACGTAAAGCGAGAGATGAAAGAAAGCTCAACAAGCATTCGGTTTACTAACCTACAGTGGGGGTTGGCTAGCAAATTTAACTAGAAAGATAGGTGAAATAGTAATTCAATTCTATAAATCACTATATGACCATAGTTTCACACGTAGTCTAGAAGCGTGACATTTAAGTATGCATTTAAAGGACTTGCCTCTCGTTGGCCGACTATGGCCTCTGCGCCATTTGTTTTTGTCCAGAACTTACAGTTCTATGCTTGTATTGTAAAGCTTAGTTATTTCATTAGAACGTTCAAGACGGATAAAATATTCAGAAACATTTTTCATAGTAATTAAAATCTGAGGAAATATCGGTGTTACGCCAACACTCACGAATAAAAAAACAGACGGCGCAAAACGAAAGTGACTTGCAAGACATGTTAAATCATTAAAACTGTGATATCTGTGAGGTAAAATGAATTATGAAAATACTTACGGCGCAGAGTTTTCTAACAACTGCCAACCAACATTATAAAAAGTTAACATACGTTTTCCATTACTGCTTTACCGCTCAGGCCAATGAGCAGCATAGGCATGCGCAGGGCTCCCCATTAGGGGGGGCTGGATGGATGCTATGAGCGTCCCCTTTATAACGGGGCGGTGACATGTCTGCCACCAGACTCGAAGAAAAAAAAAAGAAAAAAAAAACTTCCTTGTTTTATGAAGGCCTAATACCTTATCTACATTGATTAAATCTATGTTATTATACCAAAAAAATATAAATTCACGGTCCATCTCTCTGCCTCTTAAGGCAGAATGACCTTATTTTTCCCCATTATTTATTTTTGTACTTTATCTCTACTTTTCTGCCACCAATACTCTAACCGTCTCTTACTTATTTCTATCGCGGACGTGTTCATCTTTCCATTGTTGTCCCTAAAACCCAAGGCTTCATGTAGACTCGTGCCCACCCGTATACCTGGGTGAATATCGCCACATTCAATCAGTACATGTTCCATCGTTTCCTTAGTTCCCCCGCAGCATGTACATTGTCAGTGATGCTACCGAGGACTTCTGGTTCGGAGCAATTTTTGGAGCAGCAAAATTTCCGTTTTGGAGCACTTTGGAGCAGCAAAATTTTCATCTTGGAGCACTTTGGAGCAGATAATTTTGCATCTGGGAGCACTCTGGAGCAGCGAATTTTACATCCTGGAGTGCACTACAGAAGCATATTCCAATAACATTCAAACACTCAAAGTTACGATGCTGGGTCCAATAAACAGCCGGTACACAGAAACAAACGCGCATGCGCGTCCACAATTGCAGCACATGCAGCGAGGTATGTTCTTCACAGCTGCGTTCATAGTCTGCGAAAATAGCGGCACTCGCTGACCCCCGAAACAAGAGCAAGATAGATCACAAGTGACGAACACGACCCGCACTCGACACTCCGGCGAGCGATGCGATACTGAAGAAGAAAGAGTGCGGCGCGGAAGGATACCCAACATAAGCGCTGAAACGTCCGTCAGATTTACACGATTGTCTCCGCCAGTGAATATTGGGAAGCTTATTGGTGAACTAAGTTTCAAGTCCTCATAATTTATGACACAATGTTAACACACTACAAATTAAATTAATCTTTTCTCGCGTTATTTTCTTGATCGCAGCAGTAAGCAGGCCGATGCGCCGATGCCTTCTTGTCATCTGTGCAGTGGACATTCGCCGAATTCCTTACCCCTCAGGTCGTCGCCGCCTGCAACGCTGCAACCCGCACCGCGACAGAGTAGAAAGGAGGGCTTCGGAACAATAGGGCGCACCTGGCCGAGAGCTAAGCTCATGACCTTTGAAAGAGGCATTCGTGGGTCTACGATCACTGCTTCGCGTTCGTTCGATGCTGAGCCTTGCTGCAAACAAAGGCCACAGAAAAAAACGTCTTCCCTTCAACCTCTACCCGCGGGAGTAAATGCAACCGTTCGTCCCCCCATTAGTCTTTTCCGATGTATGTCTAGTCCTTCGAATTTGCACACGACACGCACTTCGCGACAGTTGGTCCTCTCGCGGACTAACGACACGATTTGAGGACTAAAGCTGACATTGTAGACAAACGCCGTGATGTACAGCAGTGCCTCAATGCCAAAGAGCCACACTGTCCCTAATGCATTCCCCTAAGAAAACTCCAAGGCGAAAGCCAGGTTCTTTTTCTTCTCGATCGATGGGTTGATCCTCCCCTCCTTCTCTGCAAGCTATCTGCCCCTCACCTGGTTTTGCGCTAGCTCCATGATCGGCGCACCGATTACGGAAGCAGTGTAAAGGGACGATGTCGTGATGGCGTCATCACGTGACATCACGATATATGACGCCATGATGACGTCACAAGTTTTGACGATCTATGACGTGATGATGATGCCATCACATGATGATTTTTTGCATCAATCGATTGACGCCGCCGACGGTCAATTTTCGTGTTTGATAAAGCATCTGATGCTTTCGCATTAATATTGCGTATTGAACGTTAACAGTGATACTACAGAGGACTTCTGATTTGGAGCAATTTTTGGAGCAGCAAAATTTCCGTTTTGGAGCACTTTGGAGCAGCAAAGTTTTCATCTTGGAGCACTTTGGAGCAGATAATTTTGGATCTGGGAGCACTCTGGAGCAGCAAATTTTACATCCTGGAGTGCAATACAGAAGCATATCGCATTAACATTCGAGCCCCGTAATACTATTTTCGACACTAACAAATAAACAGAATGCCAGATCAATAAAATTGCATTTTATGAAATAACACTCTAAATACATCTACGTGGTTATCAGCAGACGTGGTAGACAAACGCCATTATGTACAGCAGTGCCTCAATGCCAAAGAGCCGCACTGTCCCTAATGCATTCCCCAAAGAAAACTCCAAGGCGAAAGCCAGGTTCTTTTTCTTCTCGATCGACGAGCTGATCCTCCCCCTCCCTCTCTGCAAGCTTGCTGAACCTCACCTTGTTTTGCGCTAGCTCCATGATCTACGCACCGATCACGGAAGCAGTGTAAGCGACGGTGTCATGTGAGGACGTCATCACGTGACATCACGATATATGACGCCATGATGACGTCACAAGTTTTGACGCTCTATGACGTGGCGATGACGCCATCACATGATTATTATTTTTTGCATCCATCGATTGACGCCGCCGACGGTCAATTTTCGTATTTCATAAAGCATCTAATGCTTTCGCATTAATATTGCGTATTGAACGTTAACAGCCTGGCCGCTAACAACCTGGCCTTACATACCAAACTGTCCTCCACCATGTCACATCTGTGCCGTGCGCGAAACAGCTTCGCTTATCATCCACTTCACAGAGTGAAATGGCTTCACAATTTTTATTTTTATTTTTATTGTGATAGCAATTATGTGGACACTCTCGGCGGATTTTTGCCGTCTCCGTTGGCGTAATTTTCCGTATAAAGTATAAATTATTAACATCACCACGCGCATTCTAGCCACGGGTAAAAGCTCGCGAGCGCTAGCTGGCTACGAACGCGGCTGAAGCGGCCGTCTGTCTCCGTCGCACGGAGAGCGCATGAGATAACATCTTCCCGCGTGCGGGCCTGCCGTCGATTGCTCACCAAACAGAGAGGGAACGCCTTGCCCGTCTTTCATAAGGAGCACGAAGGGACGCCAGGGGAGCGAAGGGGACCGCATCGTTCGAAGGGCGCAGTCGCTTGCGCCATCTTGAGACATCAGGAGACGGTTCGTAAACTTGCTGTGCTCTCAACGCTTACTTCGCGTTTAGAGAGCTCAGAGCACGAAAACGCTCCGGTTCCTGGAGCTGCCATATTTCCTTAAACCAGCGTTTTGTTGAGTTACGCGAGATCGGATCCAGAAGAGTTAGCTGCTAGCCTTACTTCGTTTAACAATACAATTTGTTGGTATCGCATTCATTGCTTCGCCCTTAAGCGAAACTGAGTTTTTTTTAACCGTCAGCTATAGACCCTCGAAAGCGAGGGGCGGACGTGTAACATGGCGCGCAGCCGCTTCACTGTGGGCCGTCAGCGACGGGCCCGCTACTGACAGCTGCGCATTTGCGGCTGCTCCAACCAGGAGATATGCTTTTATTAATGAGATTACATTTTTAAAAAAGCAAGCAAAAATTCGAACTGGAACCCTAGCACGTGACTCGAAAGGGCAGGGCCTTTTAGGGGATATTTACCGCAGAGTGATTACAAACTCGGATGTGCTGGTGGAAGGAATTACGAAAATGCTCTTCTGGATGAAGATCCATAGATAAAGTATATCTGAGGAAAAGTGTCAACGCGTTCCCACCGTTCGCGTGCTCTTCCGTAAACGCTCAGCAAGGAAAATTCGATATTGTTCCATATATCTACTGCCAGCGATCCTCTGCAGATTTCATTCCGCGATGTCCAGAAACAGAAGTGACAGACACTTCAGCGGTACGCATGTAGTTATTACTGAACATTGCTTTCATTGCGTGCCGTGTGACGCTTGAAACGAGCTATTAGCAGCGTTTCTGGAACAGACGACGTCCGCCGATGAATCGCCGTCGCGTTTTCTCGCTACCGATAGGCCTAGACGTCACGAACCTCTGCGGAGAGCGCGTTTTGCTGTCGAGGCGACTTGCAGAACATAAGCTACGTCGGCACCGTGCATGGCATCGTGGCTTACTCGGGACGCACGCGCGAGCGCTATTTATTCAGCGCAATAATTCTTGGTCTTTGGTTGCGACTTTGGCAGCCCCAAGATCAAACTGCACATGTTCTGACACGCCGGCGCTATGATTGCCGGTGATAGACGCCCCCAAACCCGGAGACTTTGGCGCAGTTTGGCGCAATTTTCGTCGATATTATCAGGGTGGCGCAGTAAATACAATTTGGCGCACTTTGGCGCAGTTGGCGCAGGAGTGGAATCACTGACGTTAACAACCTGGCCTTACATATCAAACTGTCCTCCACCATGTCACCTCCTTGCCATGCGCGAAACAGCTTCGCTTATCATCCACTTCACAGAGTGAAATGGCTCAACTTTTTTTTAATGTTTATTGTGATAATTATATGGACGCTCTCCGCGGATTTTTGCCGTCGCCATTGCCGTAATTTTCTGTATAAAGACCAAAATAATAACATCACTACGCGCATTCTAGCCGCGGGTAAAAGCTCGCGAGCGCTGGCGACGAACGCGGCTGAAGCGGAGATTAAGCTAGCCGTCCGTCTGTCTCCGTCGCACGGACAGCGCATGAGATAACATCTTCCAGCGTGCGGGCCTGCCGTCGATTGCTCATCAAACAGAGAGGAAACGCCCCGCCCGTCTTTCGTAAGGAGCATGAAAGGACGCCAGGGGAGCGCGGGGGGGGGGGGGGGGTACCGCATCGTTCGAATGGCGCAGTCGCTTGCGCGCGCGCCATCTCGAGGCATCAGGAGACGGCTCGTAAACTTGCTGTGCTCTCTCAACGCTTACTTCGTGTTTAGAGAACTCAGAGCAAGAAAACGCTTGGGTTCCTGGAGCGGCCATATCCCCTTAAATTAGTGTTTTGTTGAGTTACGCGAGATCTAATCCAAAAGAGTTAGCTGCTAGCTTTACTTCGTTTAACAATACAATTTGTTGGTATCGCATTCATTGCTTCGCCCTTAAGCGAAACTGAGTTTTTTTACCCGTCATCTATTGACGCCCGAAAGCGAGGGGCGGACGTGTAAAATGGTGTAGCCGCTTCATTGTGGGCCGTCAGCGACGGGCCCGCTACTGACAGCTGCGTATTTGCGGCTGCTCCGACCAGGATATATGCTTTTATTAATGAGATTACATTTTTAAAAAGCAAGCAAAAATTCGAATTGGAACCCTAGCATGTGAGCTCGAAAGGGCAGGGCCATTTAAGGGGTATTTACCGCAGAGTGATTAAACTCGGACGTGCTGGTATAAGCAATTACGAAAAAGCTCTTCCGAATGAAGATCCATGACAAGTATATCCGACGAAAAGTGTGAACGCGTTTCCACCGTTCGCGTGCTCTTCCATAAACGCGAAGCAAGGAAAATTCGATATTGTTCCATATATATACTGCTAGCGATCCCAGATTTCATTCCGCGATGTCCGGAAACAGAAGTAAGTGTCAGACATTTTAGCAGCACACATGTAGTAGTTATTACTGAACATTGCTTTCCTTATGTGCCATGCGACGCTTGAAACGAGCTATCAGCAGCGTTTCTAGAACAGACGACGTCCGCCGATGAATCGCCGTCGCACTTTCTCGCTACCGAGAGGCCTAGACGTCACGAGCCTCTGCCAGAGAATATCTACCACTGCCTCTGCGGAGAGCGCGTTTTGCTGTCGAGCCGACTTGCAGAACAGAAGCTGCGTCGGCACCGTGCATGGCATCGTGGCTTATTCGGGACGCACGCGCGAGCGCTATTTATTCAGCGGAATAATTCTTGGTCCATGGTTGTGACTTTGGCAGCCCCAAGATCAAGCTGCACATGTTCTGACGCGCCGGCCGTGCGATTGCCGGTGATAGACGCCCCCAAACCCGAGACTTTGGCGCAGTTTGGCGCAATTTTCGTCGATATTATCAGGATGGCGCAGTAAACACAATTTGGCGCACTTTGGCGCAGGAGTGGAATCACTGCACTGTTCTTCTTCGTTACTGAATCTCGCTTTATAACTACGCGTTCTAAGGCAGCCCGACCTTGCTTCAAACAGGAAAGCGCTTCCCCTTGAATTATCATAAAACCTTTCCCTCCTTATTTCGTTTTTTTCCTTTCGGTAGTTACTCAGAGCCGGCTTCTTTTCCATCGCTGCCATCCAGTAAGTGCTCTCTGCCTCTCTGACCTTCCACTTAATGCTCCTTGTTGCCATATCGCCCGCACTGCTAGCCGTATATTTACTGGTGAGCCTCTTCTTTTTCTCCACTGCGTGTCAACGCTTTTTCTATACAAATACCTGAAAACCTTCTCTGCCCATCTACTCTTCTTCATTTTCCTCAGCCTCTCTTCGAATCTCATTTTGCTCTGAGCTTCCCTCACTTCAAAGCCTGTCCATCCCATATCACCCTTTACAGCCTCATTTGTCGTCTTCCCGTGAGCGCCCAACGCGAGGCGGCCCACCGTCCTTTGATTTACATCCATTCCTGATTGTACCTCTGACTTCATGCACACCACTGAGTTCCCAAATGTAAGCCCCGGGACTATCACACCCTTCCACAGCCCTCGAAGCACCTCGTACCTATTGTATCCCCATAAAGCTATGTGCTTCATAATTGCAGCATTCCTCTTTCCCTTTGCTACCGATGCTTTCTCTTGTACCTCCATATATCTATCCCCCTCATTTACCCATACTCCGAGGTACTTGTACTCGCTTACCCTCGGTATTTTTTTGGCCCTGTATTAAGACTGCATGGTCATCGTGATCATTGAATACCATCAATCCACATTTTGTTGCACTAAATCCTAGTCCTAGAGCCTCACATTCCCTTCCGCATATATCTGCCATTCGCTGTATATCATCTTGACTGTCCGCAAATAAGACAATATCATCAGCATAAAATAGACCTGGAAGCTTCTGCTCAACCATGGTACCGACCTGTTTGTGTGACAAATTAAATCCAATGTTGCTACCTTCTAGCGCTTTTTCCATCCTCATCATGTACAGCATGAATAACAGCGCGGACAAAGGACATCCCTGTCTCAGCCCCTTGCTAATTTCAACGCTGTCCTTGCTACTTATTCCTTCCCATTCTATACAAACTATTTTCTCGGTATATTTGCCTCAAAAGCTGTATGCAGTCGTGCTCTATGCCCACTTCTTTCAATATATCCCACAAAATTTCCTCATTAACGTTGTCATACGCCCCGGGGCAAAGGTTCGTCGCAGCGCCCCCCCACTCTACTAAGTCAACGTATGGGGCAGATTTTGCGCCCCACCCCACCTCTTGGGTGACTAGGAGGGTCAATGTACGGGCAGATTTTGCGCCCCCCCCCCCCTCTTAGGTGATTAGGGGGGGGGGCGGCCGTCCCCCCTGTGCGCACGCCTATGATGAGCAGTACGCCAAATTTCATGCATAGATGCTATTTAAAAAAAAAAAAACTCCGTTACCACTGTTCGAGTAGCTGTTCAAAGCAAATCATGCATCCAGGAAAAATGGGTTTAATGACTTTAGGTTGGGGTCCAGCTGACAAAAACACCATCTATGTGCAGTATTCATCACGCTCATGGCTTGGGCCCTCCGTAAAAACTGCAGTTCCTTATTTTATGTGAGAGCAAGCACATTTTCTTTTTTTCTCACGCTTATTTAACGTCCTAAGTTGACTCACGTGTAGTGTAACGGTTTAAAATGCAGACTTCAGTTGAGCAGCAGCCAGGCTCGATGCCGACATGCTTCACAATGACAAGTACGCGCCCGTTTCCGCATGTTTTCGTCAATGAACTTTGTTTCCAGCGTTGAAAAAAGTCGTGTAAACAAAGCGGTAAGCCTAAGCATGATGGAGCGCCCCGCAGCCCTCTAGCAGAAAATTTTATCGGCTTCAAAACATCAGGTGTCATGAAGTGTTTCTTCAAGGTGTTATAAAATAATAAAACAAATAATGATAACATAATATCCAGATGCGACATTTCTGATGACACGTATTATAGAACTCAACAGCTTTCAGTTTCGGTTACAGATAAGTGCAGGAAATAGTAGCAACACGACTTCCTTTTTTTATGGGTCAATATAAAAACCTCTTGAATCCACAAGGGCTTTAGAAATGTGAGAAAAAAAAATTATTTTAGATATGTTTTTAAACAGCGTGGAGAGTTGGGCTAGTTGGTACGAGTTCATTCGAACTGCGCAAAGGACGGGACACGAAGAAAAGCAAGACAAACGAGCGCAGACTAACAACTGAGTTTATTGAGCGATGAAACCAGCCTTTTTAACAGCCTCAGACCATATGACGCGTCCCCCTAGGGGTTACCACAGGAACCGCTAAAAGCCATGAAAATAGCACGTTAAGGAATTATCACTGAAACAGCTGAAAAGCTATCATTAGGACACGTGACAGGCTATAAAACCATGACAAACAACATGAAAAAGCATGAAAAGCGCAGTGCAAGAGAATGATTGTGCGCAATTGGAAACAACAACGTAGACTGAGATGATTACGTGCACGTGGAGCAGAGATATGCGTACTCTTTGTCAGTAAGAATAATCGACGGGTGGCTGATGCATCCCTCCCCTTTCCTCCTGATATGGAACGCCTCGATAATTCTGCGGTCTATGAATTTCCTTTCTTTCGAGAGAACTGTCGCGTCTTCGAATCGCTTAATTCATCACAGGAATAAGTATGTAACTTGCGAGGTCGGTGTGGTGTACCAGGTGCCATTAACTTGCGGGAAAGCGTACATAGGTGAGAGCGCGAGATGTATTAACATGCGATTAAGGGAGCACGAGAGATCGCTGTCTAACGCCCCAGCTTTGCATTTACCAGCGCACTGCCGGCAGTGCGGATGCGAGGCAATTTTCGAAGACGCGACAGTTCTCTCGAAAGAAAGGAAATTCATAGACCGCAGAATTATCGAGGCGTTCCATATCAGGAGGAAAGGGGAGGGATGCATCAGCCACCCGTCGATTATTCTTACTGACAAAGAGTACGCATATCTCTGCTCCACGTGCACGTAATCATCTCAGTCTACGTTGTTGTTTCCAATTGCGCACAATCATTCTCTTGCACTGCGCTTTTCATGCTTTTTCATGTTGTTTGTCATGGTTTTATAGCCTGTCACGTGTCCTAATGATAGCTTTTCAGCTGTTTCAGTGATAATTCCTTAACGTGCTATTTTCATGGCTTTTAGCGGTTCCTGTGGTAACCCCTAGGGAGACGCGTCATATGGTCTGAGGCTGTTAAAAAGGCTGGTTTCATCGCTCAATAAACTCAGTTGTTAGTCTGCGCTCGTTTGTCTTGCTTTTCTTCGTGTCCCGTCCTTTGCGCAGTTCGACCAGAATGTTTTTAAAGGTGGTGACATATTTCGAACAGCCTGTATAATCACACGTTTACATTAAGCAGCTGAGGCTGTTAGCCAAAGCGTAACTGTCCGTCAGTAAAGGATCGCTGAAGAAATATAAAAGCATGTTGTGGTTCTGGCGACTAGATGTCACTGCGGCCGAAAATCTTCGTCACATGAATTTTTCCATCTCCATGCAGCATCACGAGAATGGCTTCATGGAGAGTTGGCTCGCCATCGTGGCATATATTTCTAAACTAGTTCGCCGATATTCTAGCGCGGTGATCCCTATAGAGTGTTCGGTAATGTCCACTGTGCTTGATACATCTTTCATTCCGTAAATATTCCTTAATTCAAGATTCCAAGGAAATGAGATTACCACTTCAAGAGCATGGCCATCTCTCTTTTGCTTGGAATAATAAACGGTGTCCCACTCGCAAATTGGAAGTGTCTATTACAAAATTTCGATGCCATATACCACCACTTAATTTTAATTTACACAGGTCTGGTCTGGTGCTATCTCTATGCTGTTACTGTCAAGAGCCCGAAAACACCGACCATTTTTACTTACCTGCCGTCGTTTCACTAGTCATAGCAAAAAGCATTTCTAAATTTTATTCAGTAACTTAAGAAATTATTCTCAATTCTCAACATATTATTTCCCTTGGGGCGTCTTCATTGGGCTACAGCAACAGGAACATCTGCTTAGCCACGTGCGAACTTCTTGGTAACACAAGAAGAATTCCTTGTTAATATTATTCCCAATAAAAATGTGGTACTTCGGAATCCCTCTTACCAGATGATTGTATTGAATATTATCATATTACTGATTATTGCTATATAATCTAATCATTCTTCAATTTTTGTATATACCCTAGGCGACCGATTTATTCATCTTTCGTCTCAATCCAAAAATTTTCCCCCTTATATTAACCAACGGTTCCATGGCCAATCCACCATATTTGGTAGGAGACATGAATCAAGGTTCCAGCAAGCAAGCAGGCCAAAGCTAGCTGCCCGACGTCCCTACTTTATTTCCCTTCTGCATGACCTCCACAATCGGCTGGTGTGTGACCTAGTCGAATCTAATATAGTCTCAGAGACTGTGGCATCATTTACTGTCGTTACTAAAGTTACTACAGGCTCCCCGACATGTATGTCGGCTCGCCTTGTGCACGTCAACGCGTGCTATGCCAAGTGCTACAGATCCCAAAAATGGCAGGAAGTGGAAGATGGAAGTTTGCAAAATTGGTAAACAGGGGGTGGGGCTTGAGCATTCACCCCCTGTTTATGGATTTTTTCAAGTGCTACAGATGCTACAATAACGGTAGAGAAATGAGAACATGGAGCAAGAAACACAGGGTACTTTGCAGCATATAGAAATAAATAATGGTTTATTATGACGCATAATATTGGCACTGAAGTCCAATGTGGGTTCAATGACCCCCATATACAATACATATGTATATATTTACACATAATGGTATAATGTCGCATACCAACACAAGATGATGCAGTGTCCTATCTTACATATGTACATGCATGTGAGAGGAGCAGTTACCTCGCATAAGTGGAAGGAGAGGGAGAGAGAGAGATAAGGCAATACAAGAAGGAAAGTGAGAAACACTGTCACACACACATTTCCACAGCTGCTTCGGCTGAAATAAATACAAGCTATATACATCACACGAACATAGAAAAAAATATGAAGTGCAAGAACCAATTGCGGGGGAGCTTCCATCTCTTAAAAATGCACGCCGTACAGATACACGTCTTTTGTCATTAAAAAGTAAGAATGAATCATGGTAAGAAATGTACATGTTGAAGTGCTGAGATGTATTTCAAAAAAAAAAAAATAAAGAAGAGAGAGGGGGATGTGACTCACCAGTACCCAGTGACTACCTGAAGTTTGCCAACCACAAACTGTGAATAGGTGGTCAGTGCATGTACTCAAGTGTTGTCGCAAAAAGGAGCGCGTCAACTGACTCCGCTGTTGTTTGAATGAATGCTGTCCTTGATGCTTCATACTTCGCACTTTCCCTAAATTTGCTACGCTGAAAACAGCGTCTCTCACAAGCGTGCTCAATCTTGCACATGTCTCAACCTCTCCGACACAGATACACATGCCATATATATTTTAAGTACGGTTGACGTGCACACACACCACACAGCATAGAGCGTATACATTTGACATCCACCCCGATGCCACGGAGATGGAAAAGCGGCACTGCAGACACAACACCAGACACGCATGGCCAGATACAGCGTACAAACTCCAAAACGCATATGCAGGCTTCAAATTCCGTGAGAGTTCCTGACAGTCTCGTTACCTTCATGCGAGCTGCTACACAAAGGAATTGGCTTTAAATGTATATAGTGTGTGTGTAGCACTGAGCAAGTGGCATATCTGAACAGCTAGATACTCTTAGTGCTACACAGGTTTCATGGGAATAAAGAGAAATAAAAAGGAGGGGAGAGGAAGAAAGCGGTTTCTAGAGAGTCTGGCATATGAAATTTAAAAATGGGAGATGATGCTACCTACACTCTCACACTCTCAGCAATGCATCCATGCCATGATGAACAGGTTGCTGCGGACAACAACCCCGTGGCAAGGATGCGGCTGCCCTGTCCAGACAAATGCAAGAGTGCCTCGTACATTGCTAATGTTGCCAATGCAAATGTGCTCACCAAAAAAAAAAAAAAAAAGAAAGAGTGAGTGAGAGCAACAGAGACAAAGAGAAGGTAATGTGAACAGGTAGGTTCAAACCAACTTAGTGGCCAGGTGTTGGAAGGCCTCGTTTAGTGCTACCATCCAAATGTCTCGAGAGGCATGCCGACGATGATGCATGCAAATGATGTATATTTGTTCTGTGGATGACATTATGCGCTGCCCAGTGGGATTATGTTGCAATGTTGATGATGCTTGGATGAAAGCAAAAAAGTGTGTGTGTGTATGCGAAGCGGACACAATACGCACCTTGTGCACATGTATGAACACAAAAGTTAACTACCAACGAACCACAAGAAATGGGCTGACAGAGTTCACCGACAGTCGTCACTTCATAAGGGCCAGCCCAGGCAGTGCAGAACACGAGAGATGCACCAGAAGAAATTTTCACTGAAGCAGGGAAAAAAACAGTAATGGCAGAAAATAGGGTGTGTTTTAAGGATGTTGCGAGATGTGGCCATGGTGATTCTTTGCGTTTCGTGCAAGCCTAACCTCACCTTAGGCTGCGTGCTATCATTACAGCTCCCCCCTGCCTACTCAATAGAAGGCTTTCCTAATTGTACTTTTGTCGCAAGACAGTTTCATCTTTTAGCAGAAAGAGCGTGCGAATATAAAAATGAGTGAATCATATGATTTCGATTGTAGCATGATTACATGACTTACTGCCACTAAAATGCACTAAAGAAAAGTGTGCAAAAGAAACAAGAACGCATGATGAAATCACGACCATTTCAATTAAAACTAGGGTACCCCAGGCTGACGTGTAGCTAGGTGTTCTAGCTCACAAGATCATGCTTCAAATCATAAGTGATGAGTGTAGTGTCTGGAAAACAAACTTGCAGGGGCCAATTGAAATCAAGAGGCTGTAAGCAGTCAGCCTTGCATGCACTGTCACATAGAATAAATTCCAGCAATTACATCAAAAAAAAGCAGGATAGCAGCTTTGAAAGGTTTATACTCAATGGTAACAGACACTAGAAAAAAAATGTCAGCCGCAATTTTCCTGCCAGTTACTCTATGAAGAAAACAAATCCCTTGTTTTTTCGCTTTATGCAAAGGTAGGACCATGACTTTCACTCAGTATATGCGGCCGTAAAGATGGTTGTCTAAGTTTCACCAGTTCAAACAAGCCTGCCTCCTGAACTCCTGGGGAAAAATTACAGTAAGCGTCCACCACATCTGGAATGTACCTTGACTTGACGGATACTGACGCAAACCAGCGTCTTTTAGGAACATGGCCTGCCCGAAAGTAAACATTAGCCAGGGAAGAATGATATGTAAAAATGAAAAATAATAAAAGATAAAAGAAAATAAGAAAGAATGCAACAGTGAAAATCAGTGGCCCATAAATGAAGAAGTGCATCAAATCGTTAAACCTAGTAGAAAATGTTGTGAGCTATAAAAAGGAAACATCCATATTCAGCAGACAAGTCCATAGACTTAGTCTATGGACATGGACAAGCAGGCTTCGATACAGCATGTAATAACATGGAAAAGGGGTTAGGTATTGGCATATTGTTTGACATGTCATAAATAAAAAGAACGTTCTGAGCAAGGGGCCTTATGTAGCAATGAGGCGATTTTGAGGCATATGAAGTTGTCCCTACCACATTCAGGCTGCAGGGTGCATCAGTTGAAAGCAATAGCACAATGAAAAAAAATTACACAGGAAGAAAATTTGCACACACAGTAGAGGGAATGATGATGGGTTTTGTTCTAGCAGTCAGGAATGAAGCTCTACTCAAGGTACACCTATAAAATATAACGTGTGCCAAAAGCAGGCCATCCCTTAATTTTATTTGAAATTATGGTCGACTCACTATGCACATTTAGTGCATGCTGATTTCAAGAGCTAGGCTGAAGGAGACAGCGTATCAGAAGCATTTAAGATGCCACTAAAATTTTCCGGGAAGTCATCTCGTGAGACAACAATCTCAGTGAAGTCAGCATGAAGCTTGACTTCCGTGTGATGCAGGCAGTAGGCCAGAATTTCTAAGGCTATCTAATGTGAACGGGCCATGTCTAAGCTAGGTGAAACACAGACATCCAAGAAAAGGATAAAAGTATAAAAGCAACCGTAAGATATAATTGAAACTCCTTTTTCACATAACCGCACACAAGGCTTACTACTCCTCAATCCTCAAATGTCGATGTGCCTTGTGTTAGTTTTAATGCTTTCTCTCCAGACTACACTTTGCGCACAAACTATTAATCACGGTGACTGCCTCTTATGTACACATCTAATTTGCATCAGAGTACAAAGGTGCCTCCAAGTAATGCGCAATGCCTCAAATTCAATTGAGGAGACCTCTTCTGGCAGTCACGCATTGTATATGACAGCCAGGGAAATCCCAGGTAAAGCCGAGAAAGTGTGTGCCAACGGTGCAACATACACAAAGAATGGTCTCAAAAGCCACAAACGTGATGTTAACGGCACGAAACTCTGTGATGGTCTGAAAGCTTTGTAAGATGCATGCCCCTAGACAGACAGAGAGATAGAGAGAAAAACAAACCAACGGGAACACGTATGGAGATGCAAAGCAAACTTAAGGCATCACAGCCACGGCACAAGAGTGCAGGCAAGCGTGTGAAGGTATTACAAGCGAACCAAAGCGAAACACTGTTTTCCTCCCAGTGAGCACTGTTTTCTTGCCACCATCTTTGGCACCATCGCACGCACAAATGGGGGAAAGGAGGGTGAATGATGAAAGAAAGAGAAGATACTTTAAAGCGACACTCAATTATAAAGACCACGAAAAACAATGGCACAAATACTTCCAAAGATCGACGTAACACAATGTGGGTAGTACATGCATGCTCTCTTTTTGCAAGCCTTTCGTGAAAATTCACAATACTAAATATAAACACAAATAATATGACAAAGGCAGCAACAGAAAAAAAATGCTACAAGGAAATAAAGGGCTGGGGGGTGGGGAGGAGAACATACAAAGGCATCTAATTAAAAAAAAAAGTGATCAAAGCAACTGAAACAACAAAACCATGGTAAAGCAACATGAACAAACAAAAAAGTGAAGGTAATAAAAACACCCGTATGGAAAGCAATGTCGTTCTGCCACTGCCAACTGACTGCACACATCTGGATCACGAGTTTGCAACAGCACGCGATGGCCTCGGCACACAGCGCTAGGCATGTCACAAGTGTGCTGCAGGTCATATAGTGCAGCCCGGGAGACGCAACGGTTGTCTTAACAATCGTACTGGGACACAACCACTAGTTACGTACACAGTGACAGCAGTGTTCCTGTCCTTTGGTCATCACATGTGTCATGACAAAAGTTGATGAGGAAGTTAATTCCAATGCAAATTGTGCTGGGTGAAGGAAGAGTATCCTTAAAGGGAGGAGGAAACGTTCTGCCACAAACATAAGGCAGCAGTTGCACTGAAAGCTGATAAGCAAAATGTGGTGCCCGGATAGAAAAAAAAAAAAATGAAGAAAATAAAAATGGCTCGTACTAATCATTCGGTCGTTGAACAGGCCAGAAATGAATGGAGACTTGCCAAAAGCAAATGAAACGAGCAAACTGCAAGAAAAGACAGCATAATCGTGAGGGGTGCAATCTTGCCACAGGGAGGCTGGAGACAATCCGCAGGTGACAGAAAAAGTTCAACGGGCCCACCCTTCCTTCATTCTGAACTGTAATGAAGTAGGAACGAAACTGGTGGCCAAGCTCAGTGAAGCTATTTTACATAGTTACGTACAAACGGAGAATGAAGCAAAAGATGTGACTAGATGTGGTGATGACCGTCATGGCATAAAATACTTAAAAACGTGAAGCTGCTGGCACGATGAAGGGCCAACCAGTTGCATGTAGGCAAAAAAAAAATGTGAAAGAAAGATGATTTGAGTAAAAAAAAAAAAAGATAAGATTTCTTTTGCCACACGAAGATGCATTACCCGCTTATATACCTTGTGCTGTTGCCCTAACCCCTTCCTCTTCGAACAAAAAGGTTTGACATTGAAGCAGAGGAGTGTAAAACATACAAGGCTAGTGTATATCAGTGAAATGGGAAAATTCCCAAAGCAGGTAGTGTGCGGAAGTGCTACATAACATGAATGCAGTGACCCTAAATACATTTGTTCAGTGAGAATACAATGTAATGAAATTAGTTTATGAGAATAACTGAAGGAAAACATGCATGTAGTTGAAGCCTCAAACTCTCTCAATGCCTCAAATGGTATTGTGTTTACATGTCAAACAGTCATGCCAACACAATGCTTGCCAAGATTGACACTTTAGGCTAAATGGACATGTCACGAAAAGTAAAGTGGCCAGTTTTGTCATACTGAAAGTGTGTTGTCAAAAGCCCTGGGCTGAAACCACCACCTTCAAAAGTAAAACAGTTCCACGACAAAGAGTATGCCTAATGACCCCAAATGCCAAAGATACTGCAATCGATCTTTTTAGAAAGATGACTGCTTCGGTGCTCTTGCAAAAAATAGCACAAACTGTGCGGCCCGCGTGCAGCAACGTTGTGGCCACTTTTGATAGACAAGATCCACAGCATTTTGATCATGAAATTTCTTGCACTTATGAAGGGCAAGCTTCCTCAATACAAGCTCCTT
Organism: Rhipicephalus sanguineus; assembly: GCF_013339695.2. Lineage (NCBI taxonomy): Eukaryota > Metazoa > Arthropoda > Arachnida > Ixodida > Ixodidae > Rhipicephalus > Rhipicephalus sanguineus. Next base: position 143,985,744 of record NC_051178.1, on the reverse strand, counting down.
TTCCTTGCCACCCCAATAGCGATGGTAATAGTCAGTGCAACTGCAGCCTCATCTGCTGGCATAAGGAACTACATGATGGGCATTTCTCTCGACCACCCTAGAAACCATGTAAGGAGTTAAGCATTTCAGAAATGTTGTGTTGCGTGGTCTCAAAGCAGCCGAATGTGCCCAGTCACAAAAAGGTCCTCAGATAGTTCCTGCTATGATAAAAGGGTACAATGCAGTAATTGAACGGTCTGTTACTGCAACGCGTGCTGTTACAAATCAACGACCAGAATGGCTAGGCAGCGAATTGCTAATGTTACTGCCGCTACAGCATGAATGTCAGGCTGTATGATGGACTGCAACTGGACACATGTCTCCACGATACATGGCAGGCATTTGTGTCTTGTGTTCAATTGAGACATGCTTAAACACATCCAGAACACACAGTGGACCAATGACCGCAGCAACGACGGCCCCCTTCGTCTAAATTGTGAGTGGAGCTCAGCGCACCTCTGTGCTGATGACAAAGCGAATGAGGTGTGAGCATCTGCAGCAGTGATTCGTAGCCAAAGTGACACTTTCAGGTGCTGGAATAAGCACTACAGACTTGCTCAGAAGGAGCACACAGCTGTTACAGTGACATTCTGTAAGAAATCTCATACAGCTACACTTTCGTCACAACAGTTGGAACAACTAATGAGGCCTTCAACGGCAGCCGCCCTGCCCTACAGCATGACACACTTGTGGCAGCCCCTATTGGTTGTTTCAACGGTGACCCAGACTCTCCTCGGTGGCACGCAAGAACTGCCACAGACTTTATATTCACATGCTCTGCCAACACCTAAGGAACGCGAGAACACAGCATCTCCGCAGTGTGTTCTTTAGCAGCGTTAAGTAAGTGTGCTACTATAAGGACCTTGCGGCAGCAGGCGCGTCACATCAGGACCAACACAAACACATGGTGCACTCTGTCGGGCCTTCTTTTTTCGCCAGTGCAATGGCCCCTGTCGTGTGGAGTGGCTGATGAGAGTGAAGCAGCCCAGGTGGTGCCTGAGAGAAGCCCGCCATCCCGCATGGCGAGCGAACAGGAACATTGGTGATGGCAGAAGGCGAGGGATGGCGCAATGCACCTGCCTGTGGGAGGAACCCCTTCCCCCCCTTGACCACCTGGCATGCCCGCCGTGTCGCAGAAAACCCTTAGACCCTCTGAGCTCTCAGGTGGCCCAGTGCTAGCACGCAGTAGTCCGGCTTCCAAGCTGCGGAAAGCACATGCGTCCATTCACAATGCTCCCGTTGGACAGGTTGCTCACCTTACTCCCCTTGCTCCCGTCAGAGGGAGGGAGCTCGTCACCTGGCCGCTGCTGCTGCTCCTGCTCGCGCAGAGGAGAATTTTGTCCACCATGCGACGGTGGCACATACACTGACACGGGCGGGTCACCGGCAGCCAAGTCCAACGCTAGATCGGCCGCGTCCATGTCGGGGTCGTCGTCGTCTTCTATCTCGTCGGAGAAACATCGCTGCAGGTGGTCTTCATCCATGTCGTTGAGTGACGACACGTCTGGCATGAAGCCACGAGGCCGCTGCTCTGAAGCAGTGGTTGGAGCATTGCAGAGAGGAGTCTCTGCCGTCAGGTTCTCCTCCTCTTCTTCCTCGTCGAAGTCAGCAGCAGCAGCAGCGGCGCCAGCAGCATTCTTGTCTGTGGGCATTGAGGAGCGCCTCTCCTTGTTCTTGAGGTAGCAGGTGTGGTAGAAGGAGACCTCCTTGAAGTGAGGTCCCACGTCGTTCAAGAGCATCTCGATGACTTGCACAAAATTTGGTCTTGACCGTGGGATGCGCTCCCAGCACAGCTTCATGATCTGGTACCTGTGAGGCCACGAGAGTGCATCTTTCGCACATGTGTCTAATCACTGTATATGAAAAAATAAGTAGACTCCCGATAATTCAAACTTTGATAATGCATTTGTCTAACTATAGCAAATTTCAAGTTTTTTTGGTGGCTTGCTATGTTTTCAGTGTATTTTAAAGCTGCCAAATCCAAACTGTTCGAATGCACAAATTCGGTTAATTCGTACTTTTTGCTTGTTTGTGCCTGAAAATACCTGCTGCCCTTGTTGCTTCTAGCTCATTATTTACGTTTTTATATCAGTAACAGTTGCAGATAAAACTGATTGCCTGCCTACAAAGTGGCCAAACCAGCCAAACCGTGCGCACCAACAATAGCATGCTGACTGAGGAAGAGAAAAGAAAAAAAAGAAAACGAGACAGTTGGCCTTTGTCTATTGTGTGCCGAACGCTTACGTCACTGTCACTGCAGTACACCAGTGTCATGCGGAAAAGCATACTAAGAGTGGGAAGGGGCTGCCAGTTGTGGCGGGGCACAGCTCACTTCGTCCCTTAATTACACACGCATGTACACGCTATATAATAACGAGTACCAGTATGATCGCTCACATCTAAAAACTTTACTGACAATCATCTCCAGAGCTGTCTATGATGCTGCTGCAGCACTAAGAAACAACGAACATTACTACACAAGTTGGTATGTTGCCCTGTGTCATATTTATGAGAACTTCTGATAGTTCAAACTAAATCCTGGGGTCCCCTCGAGTTTGAATTATCGTGAGCCGACTGTAAAAAAAATGAAGCGAGAGATTCTCGCAAAGCGTAGAACCTGCATTTGGTGCCACCCACCAGCAGCAACATGCTCTTGACTGTTCTTCGCACATACACGTGTTAAAATACACAAGCATGGTCCGAATACATTGTAATAAGTAAGTCACAAAACCTAGAAGGTATTGCAGGAACTTTCCCATCCATACAGATTGTGTGTCTGCTTTTTCAACCTTTTTTTTCTTTCCCTAGCACCTCCATGCACTATGGTCTGTGGAAAATAGTGCAACATTCAAGGTAAATGGAAATGTATATTATTCAAAAAGTTGCTTTCTAAAACAGCTTTCGAAGCACTGTTACTGAGTCAAACATTAACAACCTAAAGATACAAACATATGCCTAAAGAAAGAGTGCATGGGCTGATACTATGTACGCGCAAAGAATGAACTGAGCCCGGCGTTAGTGCCATTTGGATTTTGTCAGAAAGAACATTGGAGTTTTGTTTCTGATTTCTTTTTTCAGAATACATTAAACACGTCTCAAGGAATAAAGTACTTCCATGCTTTCTTAACACGTAAAATTTTGCCCAACATTTCCATTCATTTTCACAGCATTGCCATGATTCAAATGAGTGTGATATCAGTTTTACTTACAAATATCTACGCTTTCAGTGTAAAAGAGCAAAAAGAGCAAGAATATTTTGGAAAAGCATCTTGTAAGCATACACTGCAAACCATGCTCGCTGTTTTGTGAGAGAGCAGACACAAGTGAATGAAGTTTGAGCAAGGTATGCCAGATTATGCCTAGGTGATCTGTTTTAAGTTGTGTATGAGTCAGCAAACAACAACAATGACAAAAAATAAACAAAGATGACGAAAAAGCCCACTTACAGTTTTTCAGGGCAGTTTTCCGGCTTCTCCATGATACCACCACTGATGACATACTTTAGAACCTGCTCATTTGACAAACCTTGGTAAGGCTGGGAGGCCAGCGTCGCCATCTCCCACAACACTACTCCGTATGACCTGCAAGCACCACAAAATTCCAGTGATGTCAAAGATGGTCTTTGAGGGCAAGATACCCGAAGCCTCCCAAGCACGAAATCTTTGCTTAAAAAGAATGTTTGCCATTTCTTTTGGATTGAGTATTTAACAAGATATATATATGATCTACAGAAGGGGCAAATGGATACGATGGCTAAAAGTAACATTATACAGAAAAAGACAGGGTTCTCACAAAAAGCGACAAATTCAAGATACCTAAGGAGATTTGGCAGAAAGATAAGGGCTAAATAAGCTGAACGGGCACACCTGTACTAAGACACACGCTGCTCCTAAAATAATTATCACAGGTAAAATTAATAATATGACTGTACTCTTGGCATTTCGCACAAACAGTGTTCAGCTTAAGTGCAGCAGCAAGTACGAGTGCTAGCATCTTGTAACAAAGGCAGGCACGTGGACACTGCGAATGTGATGGTTATCACATTGTTGTTAAAGGGACACTAAAGTGAAACAACGAAGCGGTTTAGATTGCTAAACTGTATTCCATGTAGTCAAATGTCGCTAATTTCACCATCATATGTTTTATTGATAGAGGAGAATGTCAAGGTCAAAGTTTCATTTTTATATTTCATGCCGAAATCTCCGTGCGTGTGTCATGGATTCCAATGTTTTCTTTTTCTGTATTTTGGCCACACTGGCTCAACGACGTTTCCTGAAAGTTGGCATGTTGAGTCTCTGGCTTCTTCGAACAATGTACTTAATCTTTACCAATTAGGAACCACTTAGGCATTGGCAGACGGCGTCAAAATCTATGACGTCACGGTGACTGGTGCAGCAACTTCAAGGTGGCGTCACCACTTGCATTTTCTTGTGCGTTTTCTCACTTGCTAAGCGTCTTCTTGAAAAACGCAAAAACGCAATAAAGCAAGTGTTGAAAGAATGCCTAGAACGGTCGATTTATAGCGAATTTTTTTCGTACCTGGTTTTCCAACATTTCGTGACGTTCAAATGGCGCTCACGTGCCCAAAAATTTTTTGCCGCTGAAAATTATTTTGGGAAAATACTGTATTAGTAATGTCTATATGTGTGTAATTTTCTGAGATTTTTTTAAAGAAACCGATTTTTGTAGAGCACCCCGACCGGGAAAGTTGGCGTGGAATGACCTAGCATGTAAGCAAAAGAGCCCAAATTAAGCCGATGTAACTAGAACAGGAGATGGTACACATGAAAGCACTTGTACTAACTAGGTCAGCGTAAATTGGCGCATTTCCATTTTGCGAGAACAGTATACAAACCACTAACCAGACATCCGAATGGCTGGTGAAGATTCCGTCCTTGAGTGATTCAGGGGCCATCCAGCGTACGGGGAGCAGGCCCTTGCCCCCCTTTCTGTAGTAGTCTGTTTCGTAGATGTCTCGCGTCATGCCAAAGTCACCAATCTTGACTGTCAGGTCTTCCGCCACCATGCAGTTGCGAGCGGCCAGATCCCGGTGCACAAACTTGTTCGCTGTCAGGTACGCCATTCCGTCGGCTATCTCTGCTGCCATCTGGAGGATCTGCTTGAGCGTGGGAGGAGTGCCTCGCGGTTGAGTGGCCTCGTCGTTAGGCTGTCAGGTGAAACAACAAAAGGGTGCAAATAGGTGACTACTTAAAGCCCAACATGTGACTTGCATCTTCCTCATCTGTACATATCTTCATCATGTATACATCTTTCCCATCTGCACAGACCATCAGTACACACTGTGTCTTTCTTTGTTGTCAGAGCTTGAGCTTTGAGAGAAAAAATGTGGTTCCTCATGGCACTTGTAAATCTGGCTTGTATTGGTTACTGCCTGTACGGCAACCAAACAATAATGCGACACTAGAGTGGAAGATACGAGGTATGTTCCCTGCACTTGAGGCTGTGCTCATGGCTGCATTCAAGAGTGCGCCAAAAAAAAAAAATATATCCCACCTCTGAAAATAGGGCTTAATTCAATGACTCATGCATTTCAATAGTCAAGATTGGCTCACAGTAACAGAAGCTTCCAATACAGCGCAGCATTTATGCAAAGAGCTGAAAGAATATAAAGATAGGCTAGATGGAGACTCATGCCTTCAAAAGGCAAAACAGGCCACTTTCACAATTTTATGGTATATACCAAAAAAAAAAAAGAAAAGAGGATGTAAAAGTTAGACGAGGTGGGAATGACATTTTGAACGTCACATGTGCACTTGCTATGTCATGTGACCTACCAAGGATACTTTACGGCTTACCGTTAAATGCTGTTTGCTGCTTACGACAGTGACAAAGAAGTTAACAAGACAAAGCTGCTGCATTTTATTGCACAAAGACACAAATCCATGTAAGTGAACTAAACTACGCCTTATGCAAAAAAAGAGTGATTTGCATGTCCTAAGGACATGTTCGAAACAGCATCTGCATCATGCTTCTGACAGATGTGTAACATGTGTAAATAAATGTTCCTTCAAATATTTTTGAAAGTATGAACGACCTAAGCCCACTGTTGGCATGTCTTGCACACACTTGGGACCTACTCAACCTAACATTGAAAGCACTTGAATGTCGGCATGAGCAGTTTGCTACAGCTAATGTCAAAGCAGGGTTCGTTGCAAGTGATCAACCGCAGGCACAGACAGCACTCACATCATTGTCTGGCCTGTGTGAGCGTAGGTAAGTCTTCAGGTCACCGTGTGACATGAGTTCCATTAGGACGAACACAGGCTGGTCCTTGGACACCACACCTAGCAGTTTGACCACATGCTGACAGCTGAAGGCCCTGCAAACAGGCACAGACAAGAATTTGTACACATCGAAGGCATTGCCACATCTACAGAGACAGTAAAAGAAAAATGCAGGTGAGTAAACTACTCGAGAAGCGTACGTTGGGGGGCTAGTTGGTAAGACATAATTGAAAAAATTTCTAACTGCGCTAAGGACGAGACACCAGAAACGAAGTGGACAGGACGATCGCAGTTGCTGCGATCATCCTGTCCACTTCGTTTCTGGTGTCTCGTCCTTAGCGCAGTTAGAAATTTTTTCAATTACGAGTAAACTACTGTCTACCATAATGTTTAAGAAATGGAAACTTAACATAGATACAGCACCCATGGATTGAAATGCAACAATTTAGGGCTAAGTAATGCGCACACTCTCGTTTACACCATCTTCAATTCATGTCACATCTGTACAATTTCAACTAGAACACTTACATCGGATCCAACATTACCTTCAGAGGCCAGATTCGTAACGACATGACACAGTTATCTCGAACAACTGTGCGCACCAGTCATTATACATGTTTTGATGTCATGTTTCAATCCGTGACCACTGTACACACTGCATGCACTGTCGGTAAATGTTTCTGCGCTTTGCTTTGACAAAAAGTTGCTGTTCCATCGATAATGTGAGACAGTGACATGATATGCAGCAAGCGAAGATGCTACATAAATCACATTGTGGCCATGATTTCTACACATTAGCCATGTATAGAGGACACCCATGCTGCATGCTTTAGGCCACTTGATTAGGGCGTTAGAAAATGCACGTCGTGAGCAGTCATGCCTGAGCATGTTGAGGTAAGAGTAGCGGCAGGAACAGAGTAGCGACAAGAACAGCTGTACTTACTTCATGACAGATGCCTCTTGGAGGAATTCTATTCGTTCACGCATTGAGGCACTTTCATTGACCGTCTGGAAATGAGGAAATGGAGTGCCATGAGTACAATTACATGTGCTGTTTTGCAAGTGCATATATCACTTTAACTTTCTGAAACAAAGAAAATGTTGGGCCAGGAGCCATGGATCTCCCGATAGATCACTAAAATCTACAACTTGTTACAACAGAACCGTGTACAACGAACCTCCGGATAAAGTGGACCTATTTTGAACCTTAGATTGGTCTACCTATTTTATTAATGACACAAACATCACTTTTCATGAACTTTGCTACTATGGCTACAGTGGAAAAATTGAGCAATATATTTTTCTTAAGTTAGGGGCATAAAATATACTTTTGCCACGCCAACATAGGCTGACAACAGATTTGACCAAGCTGATATCTGTAAGTGGTTGTCTCTCAGCAATCGCAATTTGAGCCAGTTGTGATAAGGACTACCTCATTGTGCGCGCACAAGTGCAGGTGTGGGCGGCACTACACATTATGCAACTTTTTTCAGCTGAAAGGATGTAAGAATGGGCTTGTTGGTGGTGATACCGTATTTACTCGAATCTAACGCGCACCTTTTTTCCGGAAAAACGAGTCCAAAAATCGCATGCGCGTTAGAATCGAGTACCGAAAAAAAAAAAAAAATCGGTTATCGTATTGCCATCGACATTTCAAAATGGCCGCCTCCTACGATTTCTGCCATTTTTTCAGTTCGTACGTGTGCACTGTGCTGAGGAGATTGTCATCCCGTTCTGCGTTCGCATCGACGGCATGGAAGTGCCGACTCCAAGTACTCGACGAGTGTACCACGATGCCGCATTTAAAAGAATAGCTATTACATGTGCAGAGAGACGGACGGAAATCGGGCCGCATCGCGGTCGTTCAGATATAGTTTGAAGTTCCCGAAACATGCGTGCGAGACTGGCGCAAACAGAAGCAGATTTTTTACAGCAAAGCTTCACGAAAAGGTTTCAGTGGACCAAAGCAGGGCCGGTTTCCCGAAATCGAGGAGCGTTGACAGCGACAAGGAGTTGTCTGACAGCGACGAGGACTGATCCATTACGCGACTCGTATCGCCGCCGTAGTGGTGACAGTTTTAGCGGCAAGGCCCGCTTTTTGACTGTGCTTTACTTTTTTGAAACTATAGTTCTTTAAAACCCAAATACTTGTTCTTCCGAATGTGCGAAGTTTGACTCCTACGGACTTTTTTGTTCTTTTCTCTCACAAAAATGGGTGCGCGTTACAATCGATGTATCACTTTTTTTTTTTTTGGTCACGGAAAACGGGTGCGCGTTACAATCGAGGGCGCGGTAGAATCGAGTAAATACGGTAAATGGTGAAACTTGTGGCGCCCAAAAAAGACACGGAAAAAGAAAGTGACGACAGGACGATGCGCTTCCAACAGAACGGAAAGGAATACATTGGAAAACTGGCAGGAGCCTAAATAACAGACTTCGTGAGAATTTTTACAGTTCTCGGAATATAGCAGCCGGTAACCTTAGTCAGCATTGCAGGGCCTGTGGTTGTGAACCTTCACTTGATAATTGCATCGTCATCGGCACTAGCAACAATAAGACAACCCGCAAGATTATTGAGGCAGTGTAAATCGCGAAAGCGGGAGCTTCTTGTATCAGCACAGCATCTACTGACCTAACGGAAAAAGAGTTTGCATTCTTAAACAAAACACAGTGGCGTGGCTCCGCACGTGTCAATGTATAGTTTTCAAGTGCTTTAATCAGTCTGCTCCCACCCTCAAGTTATTGTTGCATTTGATTTTGCTTTGTCGGCCCAGCCAGGACTCTCAGCGCCTGCGCGTACTGGTCAACGTATATGTTCCGCCTCTGTTTAAAGGGGTCATGAAGCACCCCTTGGGCTGATTGAAAAAACACATCCTGTGGAAAGCTGACACGGCTATGAACTGCTCTGCCAAATATTACAGTCGTGCGCGCCGCGTAATGGCCACAAGCGGAGCGCGAAGTTGCCGTTTCCCCAGGCACCCTCTTTTCAAACAGAGGCCGGTTCTCACTCTCGTCGGTGGGCGGGGCGTCTGTCCGCTGTACGTCGCAAGAGACATAGCATGCTTATTGGCCGATAGCCGACGTAAATCGAGAGCGGCGTTCGGATCAGATGCGCTTCTTGCCGCGGGGTGTCGCCACTTGCCGGCGCCGCACTCCTCAGTACACGGTAGCCGCACTCGAGCAAGCGAATCACAGCGGGAGAGCGATCGCGTTTCATGACACGCGCTGGCGTAACTTCTTTCCCCCATGCCATCCCTCCCTGTCTAGCTTCCAGTGCGCTCGCCGGCACGAGAAAAGAGAGAAAGCGCTGGGAGCGTGCGCCAAACCCCCGTAACTCCGCTGATTCTTGACGGATTCGAGAAATTTTTGCGGCAATCGATTCGAGAGGCAGTACACTCCGATACTGAGGCCATTAGATCATTACTTGGAAAAGTGGTTCATGACCCCTTTAATAAACATTCTGTTGGAAGTAAGTGCATTGTCCCGTCGTCACTTTCTTTGTCTGTGTCTTTTTTGTGCGCCACAAGTTTCACCGTTTTTCAGCTGAACTTGTTGAAAGTGAACACACACACATGCACTTCTTGAATGCTTCCTTTTTTTGTTAATCTCGCAATCTTTGATTGCAGTCTGGCGGTGGTCAAAACTTGCACCGTGAATTTGACAATCTTTTCTAGTTTTTCACAGTACACATACTCAGCAGCTAAAAAAATCCACCTTTTCAACCTTAACTGCAGCAGCAATATTGGGTGTTACAGGCTTCAGATAAAGTAGGCCCTTTTGGTCGATCATCATGGTCCGTTTTAACGAGAGTAGACTGTACTGAGAAACATATTCTTGATGGATCACTTTTCGGAGATGTTGATTGGCTAAACCAGAGGACAGAATGCATGTAACACCAGTAAGTCACTATACGTTATGTCACGCACCAATGGAGGTGCCATCAAAACAGACCAACCGAGAACACGACCCGAGGTTATAAACGTACGAGGTTGAGCAGCAGACAGCAGCTCAACCACAAAAGGCCAGGTAATATCGAGCCCTCCATATGGCAACGTGTCTGCTTAACACAATCTAAAAATATTTAATAGCTGAGTGTGCGGAATATCAGCAAAACCAATCTGAGCTGGAATGTATAACATAATGGTAGCATCATTAAGGAACTGTAAATTAGTACTGCATGTGACATGTAACCGCAAAAATTGATAATCTTCAAAGCATGATCTTGCAAGTGTGTAGATGTAACACGTTTTCACAAAATGAGATGCCGTGTCACAGTGGCAGTGTGCAGATGCATAATAAAGTGAAGTTCTCATCTACTACTGGAGGAAATGCGAGAGTGTTAAAATTAGTATTCTTAGTCTAAAAGCATTTTTTCTTCAGACCATGTCAGCATGCAGGTTAAAGTTAAGCTGACAATCTAGTTTGACGCCAAGGAACGTAACTTTAAAAGGGCAGGTGAAAGAATGTGCGTTTATAAAATGATCGGTGGTGCAGGCACGGTGACATGTTTATGTGTATGAAAAAGTATAAACTGACTTTTCGAAGCGTTGATGTGAAACTTCACTACTTGAGCACCGTGCAGGTAAATTGCTTGGATCAGAACTCAGCCGATTTATTACTCTAGATTTATACATTTACTCTTAGTAAAAACAGTGGTGTTTCAAGAGTATAAGTGAAGCACCATATTTTCTCAAATCCAATGTGCACTCGAAATGAAGGTCATCACGTTTATTAGTACTAGTACTTTGTGAGAGGGCACATGTTATCCCTAGGTTTGTAGGTGCTGAAAACGAGTGAGTCTCCTGTGTCTGGCTCGTACACTCTGAATACACACTAATAACTTTGTTAAGTTGTTCGAATGCCAAGACAGGACTTGTCGAAGAAAGAATTGGGTTCCAAATTACGTACTGAAGAATAAACGCTTACCTTTATGGCACACCTCGTCTCTGGTTTGTCTGGCTTCAAGTTGTAGATGAGTCCTTCGTAGACCATGCCAAAGGAACCCTGGCCCAGTGCCTTCACCACTTGAATGGACTCGCGGGGCACTTCCCATTCATCGGGTTCATACACTGCAATGAAGAAGATGGGTATAAGGCTTGCTCTCATCAGGCTACACAACAAGGGGGAATCGACACAAACTAGGTGTTGCTGATGCTACTACGGAGCACGTTACGATAATTTGTTCTGGCACAAATGCACTTCTAATATCAAGAGGCAATTTACTTTTTGATCCACGACATACATCCACACTGCACCTGAGGAATTAATGATGCACAATTCACGGGCCAGTGACTGTGTCAACACGCACAATGTGGTCGTACCTCTATGCACCATTTCAAAAAGCATCTGTACTTCTTTAACAACAAAATAAATGCTAATGTGCACATTTATAGTTCAAATCTCGTTATTCGAGCCATACTGCTCGCACATGTGGCGTATTGACTTAATTTTGTATTTTCGAGCTTTGTATTTATTTTAATAGTAGATTTTCTGGCTGTTATCTGACAAAAAATAGATTAATATTAAAAACTGACAAAAAGATAGATTAATATCAAACTCCATTCTTTAGCACCCTGCTACAAGAGATGTCATTAGTGACAGTAACGGTGGCATGCATGCCAATGTGTTATATTTCGACAATTAGTTTTAGTACTCACCTGAACTGACATACTCTGGATTTGTTGAAGAGTAAAGAAGCCCATTGGGAACCTCTGGGTTTCGTCTGCAAGGTTTTTTTTTTAGTCATTCCACAGTGTTACTAAGACACAACAAAAGATGCACAACCAAACAACAACAACATGAACAGAGAGTTCGTAAGATCCACATATACAACAAATGAAAATACAGATGCAATCACCAGTGCATATACAGTAAACTTTCAGTAAATGGAAAGCTTTTAAATGGAACTGCTGCTTAAACGGAACATGTTTTCTTGGTCCCTTCAGGTTCTGTTTAATCAGAGTCCACTGTATACTACTGCAATCACTTCTGGAGCCCTGTACAGTCAAACCTTGTTTATACGTACCCGCTTTAAACATACTAACGGTTAAAACGTAGTTGCGACGAATCCCCGACCGAGTCCCATAGTGCCCGATGCATTTGCTGACCGCTTAAGCCGTAGTGGTTCGGCCTATGCCCACCGGTTAGTGCGTACCCTGTGTGCCACGATAACCTTTTGTTTCATAAAATTTTACTGTGCCGCTGAACTTCCCTATGCCACAACGGGCCGCCAAAGGTTTTCCGTTGTTTTGAGAAGTGTGGATACCAGTCGATCACCGATTCCGACTTCCGTGCGATTGTGGCGACGCCTTTGCAGGTAAGTATCGTGAAAGAATAAAGGCGAGGTGGCGGCCACCGACGAACATGCCAGCATGACTTGTCGCTGACAATGTTATCACAATACGTATCTCTATCTGCACGGGCACGCGTGCGGCGCAGCGCTACTTTTTCAGCATACTGCATGCTTTTAATAGGCGACAACCTGAACGAGCTGGGCCGCCGATCGCTGCCGCCTTGTTGTGCAGGGCCATCTTCAAGCGCGCACCGCTTTGTAGAAACGAAAGCTGATCGCTGTTGCGGAGTTAGCGTTGTGGGCCGCGGGCACTGAGACACCTCGCCGAATTCACGCTATCATGCTAAACACACGCGTACGGTGCAGCAAGCACAGCGCTGTTATAACCATACTGCACGCTTTTATTAGGCGACCACCCAACACACCTCCGTCCACTTCCAGGACCACTACAGCGTCGCGGAGTGTGCATCGCTTGCACGAAGCTCGTCATCGCTGCGTTAACCGAACAAGCTACTCGCCGCATCTGTGCACAATCTGGAGCGCAGCTGGCACAAAGAACATTACCACGACAAATGCGTGCGTGCGGCACAGTGAGCGGCCCGGCAGTGACGGCATGAGCCAAGTAGCCGACGCGCTGCACGCAACTAGCCAGGAGACGATCCTGACGATCCACGAGGCCGTACCGTGTTTCACTGGAACTGTGTCAGTTTTCATTTAGTTGCCGATCGCAGTACAGACGCATGCACATATATCGCGCAAAGCAGACACTCTCCGTTCTGTCGGTCACTGCGTATCCTGAACCCTGTAATAGTTTCAAAATGCTCTTTGGCGAGGCCACCGCGCGCTATCGGGCGATCGCGCGGTAGTGCCAGGATCTTTTCTCCACTTTGACAAAAAGATAAAAAAAGGCTCTGCGGTGGGTACTTTAGGCAATATTTGCTGTGGCACTCTGTTTATTTCTTTGCTGGTGGTGATGGTGGTTAATGCGTACTATCGTTTAGTGCGTTCCCGGCAGGTACGTGGTAACGAGGTTTCACTGTACAACAATGCAATATCCAATTACACTCTCCCAGTAAAAGTGTCGGACCTCAGTATATTTAATGTTTCAGTTCGTATAGCACTCGGAAGGGCGAGGACTCAGTGAAGAAGTTAAGAGGACATGCCCTTGTTCTGCATGTCAAGCACTTGAACTTCTGGGAAACTTGGTTATCAAGAACGTAAGGGCTAGGTTCGCTGGAGTGTGAAACGCTCGAAATACGAGTGGAACAGATTGTTAGTAAAGCTCAGCTAAGTCTGCCTTTTACATTATTGAGAGACTAATGTAAAACTAAAATGTTCTCAAAATGTCTCAATTCAAGCGAACTGCAGCCTGCACTATTCCCTCTTTTCAGCCTTGCGCAAATTCACTCACAGATTGAAAACTTTGTGCAGGTGGCCCCTGCAAAATGTTATACAGTCGAACCAGCATATATCAAATCTGAAAGGGATCACAGCAAGTTCTAGATATAGGTAATTCGTTGTATAAAATATTTTATATATCAAGATACAGTCAAGAGGATTTTACAACTGTTCAATATACACAATAACTCATTATGTGTTGGCTCGATATATGCGGGTTCAACTGTATGAACGATCTAAAAAAACCGTGCATCTGTGCTGTAGTGGCATTTTGTCGGCTGGAAATGTTACAAATTCTAGAGAACAAAATTGAGCTTTGTGAGTGTGGGAGAAAGAGGCGGGGAACAAGAACTGTGCTCAGGTGGGGATCAGTGCAAGATACTCACTTCTTCTTCTGGTAGATGAAGCACATGACTGCAGCAGCTGCGGCCACGATGGCCACGACCACGAGGCAGATGGCAATTATGGCTCCTTGGGAGATCACTTCTACCAGGAAGCACACGGGAGAGGGGTAAAAAAAAAGGTGGAGAGCAAAGAGGCGGGGGAAAGGACAAAGAAGAAGACAATGCTCACATTCAAGAATGGATAGAAAAATAAGATGCACAAAGAACAGTGTACTTTTGCAGGAACAATAAAGACAACCAAGTGACTTGCAAACTGGTCAGTATACGAATAGGTCTCATTCTTAGCCAAGTTTAGTTTTTAGCTTTTTACTACAGTCTACTATACGATGCAACATAAGCAGCAATGTAAAGACAGAAAGAATTGCATTTCTTCTCTGTTTCATGTTGCTCCCTTAGCGTCGAGCAGAATAATGTACGGCAGTGCACAGAAGAATGTTTGCACATAGGGACTGGGTCACGCTTGCGTTACGTTCTGGCCCATAGCAACATGAATAAAAGCTCTCTCATTCCAACCTTAATTATAAACTTTCAAATACATTGTTACAACTGTGAACATCTCATGATGAGACACTCTTAAATAGCCTTTATTAAAAGGCACACCAAATGAACAATGATGCCAGTCTGCTGGCAGACATTAGCACTAACATCATAGAAGAAGCAGGCCTACATGCGTACTTCAGACACACAGTCATTATTACCTCACCCACCTGTATACATCATCTTTGGCTTTCTGGTTGCTGGCACACAGGCATGTTAAGAATTTCTCTAGGCAAAGGCATGCTAAGAATTACTGTTAAGAATTTCTCTTTTACTACCATTCACTGCACAATTTTATACCAGGCAGTCATTTTGCAAGTATTTCTCTTTTCTGCCTTTTTCAATTTACCATCATGTCTACCAATGTCTCGTTCTACCTTCTCGGCTTTATGATACTGATTATTTCTCGTACTTTTCTTTTAAGCTTACATTATTTCATTTTCCTTTTAATTTATAAATCCACTATAATGATGCAGTTCCCATTTCTTGCCATTATGTTGTAACGCCAATTAATTGCCATATTTTAAAGTGTGATGATGAAGTTTGGTAGCCATCAGTAAAAAGCACCATAAAGTTTCATGAAAGTCAAAAGCTATAGCTCACCCGTGCGTTCAGCAATAACGAAGTAAACCGGACGGGTCCAGTTTCCAGGTCCAGCCAGCGATGAAGCCATCACACGGAAGGAGTAGTTACCCGGTGCAAGGCCATGAATAACACGCCCACCGTGTCTAAAAAATTCACTGTGGGAGACGCAGAACTGGAACGGCTTGAACTGAAAAAAAAGAGGACGAAAGAAACACCCACCCACTTCATCAACCTTGCATCCCGGAAATACGCCATGTAGAATACATTGCACCTTGATCTGCAAGAGGGCTACCACAAAGCTCATATCTTGAGCAATCTCTAGAATAGTGCTTCCCAAAATGTCCATACTTTATACAGAAAGTCTCCTTGTTTCGAATATAAGTATCCACTCAAAAGTAATATCAAACATGCCTCATTTGATAAGCTTCAAAGCAGGGTGGTCGATTGGAAAGGTTGGTGACTCATGATGTTAGGTTTACAGCACAGAGGAAAACAGGGTCTATGTCTTTGCTGTTGTCCCTGTTTTCATCTGTGCTGTACACCTAAGATCATTAAGCTTCAATGTCAAGTGAGGGTGCACATTCACGCAGAAGAGTGTGTCAAGATTTTAGGGTAATACACAGAAGTTATGCACTGGAAGCTTCCCTTTCCTGCTTCAACAAGCAATTTGTATACTTACTAGATGGCTAACATTTCTGTCTGAAAAATATAAATGAGGATGACGCAAGCATCAGAATCAATGACTAAATCAGGACAGCAGCCGGAATTGTCAACAGCATGACAAAATGGCATCACGTCTTTGTTTCTTGTTGTTCCTATTTTTTGCAATACTAGTAACTATACAGATGCCTGAAGTGCATCTGCACCACTGCTGTTAGCATAACAATGCCGTTGGCATTCTTAGCTGTCGTGCTACTCATGCATAGCCAGGGCTTGAAGGATTACAAGGTATCCAGAGATGCACAGCGATCTGCTAAAGTGATGTAACCAAGTACACGCACCATCATGACACGCTTCATTGGCTCTGTTGCATCCAGGGCAATGTCCACATTGACCCTTCATTGCACACACACACACACCCTTCATTGCACGCACACCCATTAGAATTCCTAATGAGCAGCTCTGTGCACACCACACTGTGGTGTTAGTGCTAGTTAATCAGTACAGACAGAAACGTCAAAGCAAATTAATCTAATCCTTTCTTTGGACAGTGACAAATGCCTATGGTATTCCTTCAGTCTCATCTGATCCACTGTTAATACCGCATACACTCGACTAGGGGCCGCACTCATGTAAGGGCTGCTGCCCCCAACTTGGCAGTCCAAATTTTGAAAAAAAAAAAAAAAAAAATCTCGCCAGCGAACAGCAGCGCCGTCGCATCTCACGTACAGCACATTTCGCAGGTGCCACCAGATGGCAAAAGCTGTCCTGCAGCTTTTTCACGCGGTGTTATTTGTGAGCTTCGGGTGTGCGGCACTATGTGGGAGATCCTGACGCTTTTCTCGCCGGCGCCATTAAATCCTTTGTGCCGTGGTTCATTTTGACAACTGCCTATAGTACAACCGCTTGCGATTATGCTATAGGCAGATATATGGCACAATTAAATAGGTTTTCCCATACGTGGATCGAAAATTGAACAAAAATTCGCACTTCCGTGGAAGGGCCACACCCCATCAATATCGCGGAAAAACAGTGCGGCACTTACACGAGTTTATACGGTATTCAATGCCTGCAATGCCTTCAGCACAACGCTGAACCTTGCTATTAATCAGTGTGTCAGAACGGAACGAAAACCAAAAACGAAAAAAAAAAAGAAAACCGATATTTTTGACCGAAACGAAAACATAACCGAAACGTTATCTACAGTAGAACCCCGCTGATACGTTTTTGAAGGGACCGTAAGAAATAAACGTAAGAGACGGGAAACGTAAGAGCCGAAAAACAGGAAAAACGACAAGATATTTAGTGGTAAAGAATTTTATTTCAATGCTTACGAGCAGCACGAAAATTGGCGCGCTCAGCCGCGATCTAGTCGATGGATAGAAACGCGGAGCTGGGGACGGCCTCATCCACAGAAATGTAATCAACGTATGTGATCTTTTTAACACCAACAGCTGTAAGCATGAAAGAACTAAGCACACGCAATCACGACCAGCGCGGCGAGTCCGACCGCGAACCGCGCGCACGACCATGCGAGCTCCAACCAGCTCGAACCGCTCGAACTCCTCCCGTCCTCCGACAAATAACGATGATGATGAGTCTACGCCAACGTGATGGCAGAAGTGAATGCCAATCTCGAAGGCCTTGCTTTCGCAAGCAATTATGTCATAGACACCATGTTTGTGCAATACAAATCTCAAAGGCTGTGCTTTTGTCAATGGTAAATGCCGATCTCGAAGGCCTTGCTTTCGCGAGCAATTACGTCATAGACGCCATCTTTGCAACGCGAATCTCGAAGGCCATGCTTTTTTTTGCATCAATTGAAAGATCCTGTTGCTTGCGCCTCTCATGCGGCTAATATTACGGTAAAACCAGGCCAAGCTGCGTGAAAATGCACCATGGCCGCTCTCTTCGGTAGTCACTCGGTCGGCTCCGAGCGCACTTCGCGACGTATCATACGGGAACGGTCCGACAGTTACGATGTAACAGCGGGGTTCCCAATACATTGTATCCTACGGGAGCTATGCCGGGACCGGCGGAAAACGACGTAACAGCCGGGAAAACGCACCAGTGAGGAACGTAACAGCGGGGTTCTACTGTATTATATTTCGTTCCGGAGTGAAACCGAAATTTTTTCAATCGTTTTTCGGTTCACGAAAAAACTTGGCAATCTGGAACAACTGATGCATGCAACGTGAGCAATTATGCATACTCAGGGTACAGTATTAGCGCGTACCTCAGGAAGGAATTCCAAAGCAAAGATATGTTGAAATTGTGCAAAAAAACGAAAACAGTGGCAACCAGAGATGTTTATATTAATGCACGTGTACTTTTGCGCGCCTGTCATGCAGGCCAACATGGAGAAATGTTGGCACTGAAGTTTGTTACAGCGAAAGCTGTTATAAGATTGTGGCATACTTTTCTTCTTCTTCTGGCACGACGCACTTGGGACATAAACTAGTAGTGGGTAGTCTGCTGTGGAAAAAGGAAGAAGTAGTGGAACAATGGCGGAGATACAATAATAAACCGCGCTGTGTTTTCGGAACCGCGTTTCAGAGTGCTATATTTAATGGTGACCCGGACTACGAACGCGACCTTCCATGGAGCAGCGTGAGCATCTCGACGGCCTCAGCCCTGGTACCGCTGCCACTGCACCTGGCCATGTACCCTCTTCCGGTGTTGTTGGAGGTACTACTACTATAACGCTACCACAGCTGTGGCTTGCCGATCCCTCCTTATGGTTCATTCAAGTCGAGAACAAGTTCCGCATTCATCGCATCACGTCAGAAGTTCGCAAGCATGAGATGCTCGTTGAAGCGTTGCCGCCACAGGCAATGGCCGAAGTACGCGACATTCTCGTGGGCCCGCCTGGTGACACTCCATATACGACAGTCAAACAGGCTCTTCTTCACCGACTCGTTCCGCCTAAGCATCGGCGCATTCAGCAACTTCTGTGCAACGAAGAGCTCGGGGACCGCCGTCCCACACAGTTTCTACGTCACCTGCAGCACCTGCTTGGGGACCAGCCGGACGGCTTGGAAACATCCATACTACGTGAGTTGTTTCTACAGCGTCTTCCACCTACCGTGCGAATGGCTCTTGTCCCAGCTCAGGATAAGACGCTGTCGGAGCGGGCAGAGATGGCCGATGACATGATGGACGTTGCTCCGGCAGTCATAAACGCTGCCCGCACCTCTCCGATTTCCGAAGGGCGACAATTTGCCATTCTTACCGACCACAAGCCACTTGTTTCGGCTTTACGTTCCTGCAGTGCCACGCACACTCCTAGAGAACTTCGGCACCTTGCTTTCATTGCCGAATTCACCACAGACATACGTTATGTAAAAGGCAGTTTTAACAGTGCAGCGGACGCTCTCAGTCGTATTACCATCAATGCCACGACAGGCACCACCGACCTTTCATTGTCTTCGCTCACGGAGGCACAGGCATTAGATGATGAGCTTCCACGACTCCGATACTCTACTTCCCTCCGACTGGAACAAGTCAACTTTCCCGACGACGACGTTACGCTCTGGTGCGATGTTTCACACAACTGCACTCGTATCTATGTTCCTTCACAGCTGCGTCGTGCTGTTTTTGACACCCTCCACTCCATCTGCCATCCAGGCGTAAGAGCTACGCAACACCTGGTCACTGAACGCTATGTCTGGCCGCGCATACGCGCTAACATTCGTGACTGGGTTCGCACTTGCACAGCGTGTCAGCGTATCAAGGTACAACGGCACACCAAGCCTCCATGGGGAAAATTCCCTCTCCCTGATGCACGTTTCGACACCATTCATTTGGACATTGTCGGGCCTTTACCTCCATGTCGGGGAAATACGTATTTGCTTACGTGTATTGACAGGTACACTAGGTGGCCTGAAGCAGCTCCAATGCCTGACATCACGGCAGAAACAGTTGCTCGTACCTTTCTTGCTACCTGGATTAGCCGTTTCGGTGTACCATCAACGGTGACTACCGATCGAGGCAGACAGTTTGAGTCAGCGCTTTTCACCTCTGTCACATCTCTACTGGGTTGTGCGCGTATTCGCACAACTGCGTATCATCCAGCATCAAATGGCTTAGTGGAGAGACTCCACCGTCATCTAAAAGCAGCACTCGCCTCGCAGCCTCACGCCGAAGATTGGGTATCACACCTCCCTATCGTGCTTCTCGGCCTGCGTTCAACACTTCGGCCAGAACTTGCCTGCTCTGTAGCCGAGATGGTTTATGGCTGCACACTCTGTTTTCCTGGTGACCTCGTCAGCCCCGTTACTACGCAGAGTGTTTCGGATCCATCTTCTTTCGTCCAGCGTCTGCGGGTCTTCATGCAAAACTTGCGCCCATCACCAACTTCAGCTCATACTAAGAACGACGTTTTTCTGCCGGCAAACCTACAGACATCTTCACACGTTTTTGTTCGTGTCGATGCGTCTCGCCGTGCTCTTCAGCCTCGCTATGACGGTCCTTTCCCAGTCATCAAGCGTTCTGAACATCATTTTACAATCCTGCGTAATGGGCATGAAGACACAGTCAGCATTGAAAGGATCAAGCCGGCACCCATTCTGACAAGCTCAGTCTGACCATTTTTTTCCTTCAAGTGCCCACGGCCACTTGTCTGCAGGGGGGGGCCTATCTGTGGCATACTTTTCTTCTTCTTCTGGCACGACGCACTTGGGACATAAACTAGTAGTGGGTAGTCTGCTGTGGAAAAAGGAAGAAGTAGTGGAACAATGGCGGAGATACAATAATAAACCGCGCTGTGTTTTCGGAACCGCGTTTCAGAGTGCTATAAGATCACAACATCTGATTTTGGCGCCATAGATGTCCGCCGCCGCTGGTGTACGTAACCGCTATCGCGTGAAATAAGAAAAAATGAAACGACGAACAAATTTCTAGGATCGGATGGGATTTTAACCCGCACCCGCTGCATGTCAGTCGAGTATTTATTCACCACAGTGCCAAGCTGGTGCTTTGTGAAGGAGTTTGTTTTTAACTCCTTCGCAAAAATACTCTATACAGGCTTCATGTTGGGCAAGGAATCGTGTTACAGCATAGACCGCTTATAACGTAAGTCGCCAGAGTCGCGAATATCCACACTATAAGCGGTACCGCACTATAACCAAAACAACATTTTTGAAAGGTTGCACGTGTGCAAAACATGACCAACAGGCAGGCGCGCGATTCCGACTATCGAGGCATGCGACTGGGACGTAAGTCTGCATCTGCTTACATTTGAAAATGTTGAACGGTTAGCGTCTGCGGAGCTGCGGCGCCGACATAACGAACACGGAAAAAATGCGCCGTC
>NC_051178.1:143936698-143964173 GCF_013339695.2 Rhipicephalus sanguineus | reverse complement strand
CCGCGGGGCCTTTTGCAGTGAACTCCCGCGCCGCGCCGCTGCTGCGCCGGACCCGTGGGCTTTTCGCGCTCGGGAAGCGCGCGGAAAGCCAGGGGCGTCTGCTCCGCGCTGTAGTTTTTGTAGCGTCTGCTCCGCGCTGAAGTTGCCGCGGTGACACACTGCGTGAGCGCGATGTCGAAAACAGTGGCGACCACAAACCACCGCTCGAGTGTTCCACACGCACGCCCGCTTTTACGTTAAAGATGTAAGTCACCCCTTCTAAATGCAACAACTGCAAAATGTTTCACTGAATTGGCACCAAACTGCAACTTCTGTAGTCCGCGGCCACCAACATGGCAGCTAGCGCTTGTTAGGCCTAGCGTGCGTGTTGCAACTTGGCATGCCGGCGCGAGAAGCTTGCCCTATACAACACAGAGATCGGGCGTAGAAGGAATTGCACTCGCGAGCTAAACCGAGGGCATCACGCGTGAAATGAAGTTTCGGTTCGCGGTCGGGAGAACAGCCGCGGCAACTATCCTGAAAAAGTCTTTCAAGCTTGTAAGTCCGCTTGAAAGTGGACAGGTGGGGATTGGTGCAAAACGTTACGAACCGTTACGGAAAAAATTTTTTTTTTGTTCCGGAACAGAAACGGAACAGAACTTTTCGCGGTGGAACGAAACTAAAACCGAAACGAAAAACATTTCGTTCCGACACCCTGCTATTAATAGCTTTCAATGCTATGCCTTCGAAAAAGAACTGACAGTTTTTCTTTCAGTGAACAAGCTGCAGCCTTCATTCCCACAGATTAGCAGGGCTGATGATAGAAGAAGGTGGAAAATGTGTATCTGTGGCTACACTTCCACAGCAATCCATTAAACAAGATGTAAGCTGCAATACAGCTACTAAAATTACAACAGACTTTTTGATAGAGTGACCTAGAATAGGGGGAGTGTCCAAAGCGCCGGCTCCCGCGTGGGCCTTTTGCCGTGAACTCCCGCGCCGCGCCGCTGCTGCGCCGGACCCGTGGGCTTTTCGCGCTCGGGAAGCGCGCGGAAAGCCAGGGGCGTCTGCTCCGCGCTGTAGTTTTTTGCGCCGCGGTTCCACACAGGGCACTTGAAGTCTACTTAACTTTTATAATGCGCTGCGGAATGGAGCTTATCCATCTTTAAGCGTTGTGTTAGTGCTGGGGCAACAACAGAATGCAAAAATCATGTGTCAAGCGGCATCAGCGTGGTCTAATTCCGGTCACAAAGTTCGAGAACGTTGGTGCGTGTGTAAAAACGGGCAAAACGGACACGCACAAGCAAAGAACGAAAAAACAAACCTTATTCGCACGAATAATCGGGCAATACCATTACGCATGCACGCATGCACGAATTAAGAGTAATATAAAAAGTAAATTGCACGCGCAGTCAGCTGAAATACTTGCGCGCAGTAACCGCTTCACACTACGAGCTTTTTACTCATGGTCGCCACTGGTTTGATGGCTATATGCACACTGCTTTAATCAACAATTCATTAGCCTCCACTAGCTCTTTATTATGGACGGAGCACACCGGCAAGACGCAAGGGAAACAAAAAAAAAAAAAAGAAAAAAAAAGAGTTGGTCATACGACCGCAATTCTGTTCGCTTATTTTTGCTTCTAAGGTAGCGTACAACAAGGCTCACCGTGCGAAAACATTGAAAGAAAAGCAATGCCAGGCAAACCAACCTTATTCCACAAGTTTTTGCATAAAAGGCGTAACATAGAAAATGCTTTACAAATATCCAGATATCATGAAACAAAGTTACAAATGCCCCCATTGTTGCTGTACAAGCTGCCTGAACCGAAAATACGGTAAGAAATTGACAAATAGAAGTGCACGTAATATCTCAATCACTTCAGAAAATTGTTCAAATGCAGAGATCCCTTATATGTATCTAGCCTAAAAAAATGCAACACTCGCATTTATATATATATATATATATATATATATATATATATATATATATATATTGCTTCAAGCCTTCACCATACGAAATGAAAACAGTTGCGAACAACTCATTCTCAACTTCAAATATGTTTTCACGGTTCTCGGAGGTTAGCGTTCGCCCGGTTCAGAGACTTTACAATAAGATGTGGACGAGTAGTTCCATAATATACAATTGTTTCCGCGGCAGTTGAATGCGGGCCAACAGGGCACCCGACCACAATTTCCCGTTTTTCCTGATGACTTCAGTATAGCGTCCACCACAATTTCGTGCTGAAGCTCCGGAGTACTTAAATAGCGAGTCTGGTCATCTCTTGAATAAATATAAAGAGATGACCAGACGGGTAAAGCAAGCCTCTTTTGTCCCGCAGCTGCGTGCAATCAGCTGCTCTGAACTGAGAATCACGTTTGTTTTAGGGCGATCGCTCGTAACATGAAGTGAGGCATACGCGATCTTGCACTGTTATCGTTTCATTTTCTTTGGATTTCCTTTTTTAAGGCTATAGCCTTAGATGCCTCATCAAACACGAAAATTGACCGTCGGCGTCCCGCGTAGCCAACACGAGTGATGCCCAAAATCATCACGCGATGACGTCGACAGAACTTGTGACGTCACTATGACGTCATTCAACGTGACGTCATATGATGAGGCCATCGCATGACATGGTCGCTTTGCACTGCCTCCGTGATCGGGGGCCGATCACGGAGGTAATGTAAAAGCAGGTGAGGTGCAGAAAGCTTGCAATGCCTTCGATCCTGTCGGCAGTCCGAAACCACGTTATGTGCAGAAACCTTTCGGAGAGGGGCGAGGGAGGATCAATGCATCGACTGACGAAAAAGATGGCTTTCGTTTTCGAGTCATCTAGGGCGAATGCAAACGGGAACTTTTTTTTTTCTTCATGCAATTTTTTCGCATACATTTTACCTATGCGGTCAGTTGTACAAAATGTATGGGTAAGTATAACATGTTGACATCGATATTGGTGACCACCACGTCTTTTTTATAACCTGACGGAAACAAATCGTCAGACCACACATCGTCAGAATTATTTCTGTATTTCTGGCTACAGAAAGCGGGTTTGCGCGCCACACACCATATTATTATTGTTAGTCGTTACACAAATGGCAAGCATGTGAAGTTAGTGATGCCATGACCTATCGGTCGTATTGGGCATACATACACTTGTGCCCATCCGTGCCAATTTTCGTGTATGCCAAGTGAACGAGACGCGAGTAGTTTTTTACTTTTGGTACCGCGGCCACGCCGACTGACACATTCGGCTTCGCATGAAATGGCTTGAAACGGCAGAGCGCCGGAGGCAGCCTTGTAAAACAAATCGAATGCACGAAATAAAAGATAGGATATGAAGGGTGCAAACGCGTTAGCATGCATGAGCTAGTTACTACGTGCATATGTGCTACGTTCTGGTTACCTTCAGTTTATTCTATACTGCAGCAAGTTTACGTTCATAATTCCACACGAAAGTAAGTTAAGCGCCTTTTCTCACGATGAAGTGCGTGCAGGATGCGTTCCTCAAACAGCCGCGGAAGTGTGGACCAATGCGGTGACAAACCAGCCGAAAGGATATATGCAAAATCCCCGTTTCACAACATACAAACTAACAAACGCGTTCTCTGTATGATGAGTCGCTGCAGTACTATGTTGCAGTGACACAATATTAAATGTTGCCCAAATTTCCGCAATTTTAGCTAATAGCGGCCAAAATATCACGCGCGTAGCAGACGCTCGCCGCTTTGACACGGCTTCCGCCGCGGAGAAAGCCCACGGGTCCGGCACGGCAGCGCCGCGGCGCGGGAGTTCCCCGCAAAAGGCCCTCGCTCCCCCATGTATTCGCGCGGCGCTTTGGACACTCCCCCTATTCTAGGTCACTCTACTTTTTGACATCCTTTTCCTTTTCATTTCTTCCACTTGCTATAATGGCTATTGTCCTTGCCAATCACTAAGTGCAAGGCGGCCTACCAAACACACATCCAAATTTTTGTCATCAGGCACTTCCAACTAAGTATATTTTAATTTTCTAAAACCCAACTTGACTCTATGAATTGTTTCTTTTTTTTTTTCTCATTTCTACCATTCCAAATCCCCCAAAATTGCACCCCACCTTGCATAAGTTTTCTTCCTTCACCTAGTTACCATCCTATGACCTTATCATGAACATTAACGTGGTGAGGGGTAAAAGTTCCACTAAGGGGGAGAAAAAAAAGAGGAAAAGAAAAGAGAGAGGGGCAACAGCCTTGCTAAAGCCCTTGCTGAAGTTACAAGGCAAGGAACTCAAGCCTAACTGCACTCTTCAGCAAGCATGTGTGAAAGGTGTTGTTTTGAGGCCTGGACAAAAATAAGACGGTCCAAATAGATCATAGAGAGCTTGTTTTCAGAGTAAAATTTGAGCATGACTTCCGCTAAAGAAATGAAATGTGCCGAACCTTTTCTTGGTTGACCATTTTGTACTCGACTTGATAGGACACAATGAAACCATTGGGATCTGGCGGCGGTGCCCACTTGACAAAGAGGCCACCGGCGCTTCCATCAGAGGAGGTGGTATTTTCGTGCTGGACCACCACCGAAGAGCTGTCGATGTCATCTGCCTCAGCTGTACCGTGCAAATAAGAAGACAGTGTTCAAGCCCAAGTTTTCCCCAACCTGGTTTGCACCCAAATCCACCAACTTATCATGGCAATGAAATGCTACATGGAAATCTCTCAACAGCATAGCTCCATTTGCAGCAAGAGGTGGGAGCAAAACAAACGGACACATTTGGCAACATACCACCACTTTTTAATGAAAACAATGGGCCCCATTAAGCTGCTCTGTAATGAAACAGTGAAAGAGAAGTGCAGATGAACAGTAAATGATATTTCATCTGCGAGCTCAGCCAAAGAGAATGTACTATTCGTAAATGAGCGCATGGAAAATGGCAGCCATAGAGAAACAGAATGCATATTCTTGGCCACACTCAGAACGATGATAAATTTTCATTGATGTATCCCATACAGTGATGACAAATCGTGCACACACAACTTGCAAGGTTCCTAGTTTTGCCGTGAGGCATCGTACCGTTGTCGACTGCACTGCAGTATTACGATCATTTATGTGGTGGTCATTTTCGGAGAAGTTATTAATGATCCATCTTTGTCAATCAGCTTTCAGTACTTTTCCCTCCAAAATGCAGAAAACATGACAACGCTTACCTAGAGGAAGTGTGCGAATCCGTGTGAGGGACTCGAAGCTGCAACACATTAACTCATTCCCAAACTTCGCATTAGTGTCACAAGTGTAGAGAGGTTTGTTGTCCCGGCCCAGCAACCTCTTGTGACAAGCAAGGACCTGCACAAAAACAAAAATGGCCGTGAGATGCCAGACAGCACTACTCCAAGCCTGCAATGACCTCCTTATAGGGCCAGTAAACAGGCTCCAGCAACAAGCTCGCCAATTCGTACAGTACACTGCGGCGATCACATTTTCCGAATATTACAGCGCTGCGCGCCGCGCAGACCCTCCATTTCGACAAACAATTCCCGCGCCTCTTTCCTTGGCCTGACCAATCCCCATCGTACGCGCAGTGACGCAAACTTCCCCATGGGCAACTTGACGTACCACTGAGCTCGTCGATTGGTCTAAACCAGGTCTCAACAACCAGCTGTCAAGTTAACGTCAGTTCCTGTTCCCACCCACCGCTACGAAACAGCGCCTTGTTTCTTGGCCCTGCGGTGATGCGGTTTCGGCCACGCAGTTGTCGCGCGTATGTTCCTCGCACTGTATAGCACCTGCACGTACTTCGCCTTCGAGGCGAAGCGTTGTTCAGTTGTCGGCTGCAAATCGAACGGAGAGAGGGGAATCTGGTAGCTCGGACGGGTCGCGCTTGATCGCGTGGCAAGCGGGGTTCTCCAGGCTTTCCTCTCGCGCCCCTTCGACGTCTTGGAAAGCAAGCACGCATTCCTGCTGCATTGTGAACTGTCACAGAGGTTTAAAAATACTGAAGAGCAGAAAACTGCCCGTCATGTTACGGAGCATGTATGACAATGTAAGCAATAAACAACCAGGAGCTGCAGCAAGAGGAAGTTGCTGACGTCGTGTCACGTTGCCGAAGTGGGTGGAGTCACGACAACGGGCGAAGCCTTCCCCTCCCTGTGGTGGAGAAGGGCGGCGAGGCCGTGCGAAAATTTGAAACCAGCTGAAACGGATGTTCTAACCCCTGTAACTTTCTTATTATAGCATGTATTCGCAAAATTCTTGCGGCAGCATGTTTACGTAGCAAAATTGCACATTTTTATCTTCACTACAATTTTTGCACCTCGGGGTTGTTTACTGGCCCTTTAAACTACAGTCGACATCGATAGAAACAGTCAACACTAATGCAATAAAGTCAAGCACATGTAAAAAGAACGACTCTATGGTGCAAGGTCTCTTAACGGACATCAGTACAAGAAATTATCGGCTACATGAGGAGCTAAACTGGGAACCCTGGATTAAGTTCTACTGCTTGAGGTTCTTTCATGTGCCCCTCGATTAAAGTGCACATGCTTTTTTGCATTCCATACTCATCAGGATGCCACAACAGTGATGGGGAAACGAATCCGTAACCAGTGACTACTGAACAATAAGAGATGTTCGCTACAGCTGTTCTGCCTTCAAACAACTTCTGGAAAAGCTTAATGACTCCATTTTCTTTTTCCCCTTTCCCAGAAACAGGTTACTGAGAGCATTACTGAGGTGTTACTGCGGTGTTACTGGGAGCGACGTTGATATGTGCACATTCAATAGCAAGCTCCTCTGTTTGCTTTAATTTGGTTACGGTAGTCTCGCTTCTACTTGCCGTCATGCAGTTCGTATTTTTTCTTCGTTAAACACCGCCTGTCCTACAGCAGCGACGAAACCCAGATTCATTAGGCTGGCTATTCCGGATGGTGACGATGGCACCCTTTGGAGCACCTATGACACACAAAATGTGCTACCAGTACGAATGAAGTTGTTATCAACCCTGGTCTCTTCGTACCATCTTTGTACCACGAGGCAGTGGAGAGGGCTAGGCAAGCGGACACTCGATAATACGAGATGCTGATGCACGAAGAACACCTCTGAAACTCGCTGGACCGCACTCACCCGTATCGAGTAATCCGTGAAGTGGTGCAGTCCTTCTTGCAGCATCTGTGTCTGATTTGACACCCAAGCACAAAAGTGGTGTTCCGCGGAGGATGCATTGCCATTAGACGAACCACACACGTCGAAGACGTCCAGCATGTCCTTGATGGAGGAGCCTCCGTTTCCTCCACCGGCTGTAGCAGCGGGCGAGGTCAAGGGAGTTGGAAGGAGTGCCGACGAGGGCAGGGACAGTGGCGATGGGGAAGTGGTGATTTCCGCAGTGCTTGCGCTCTCTCCCTCCAGGCCGTTGTCACGCCCTGTCTCACTTTCTCCTTGGAGGTACGAGCGCTTGTGCCTTTCTGCTGGTTTGATCGCGTCTGGCCTGAGCGAGAGAAAGGACAAACATGGTGCTCCTTGTAGTGTTAAAAGGGCCCCTCACCAGGCACCACTGCAAATTTTGTTTACACACTTTTAGTTGTAAGGTGCCACCATCTAGGAATAATAATAATAATAATAATAATAATAATAATAATAATAATAATAATAATAATAATAATAATAATAATAATAATAATATCTGGGGTTCGCCATCTAGGAAGCTTTTTACTGAAATAATTTTTCAAGTGCATCTATTATCGCATTGCAATTGTTGCAATGGTTGAATGCATCAAACGCGATTTCCCCAAATTTAAGTGGGTGCATACCTTTTTTGAAAGACGACATTATGTATGGCGTCCTCAAAGCCCGTCCGATCCTCAACTTCTTCCTCATTGACCTCACGGTCCCGAGCACTCTGGCACGGTGGGCAGGTGTCATTTGATGGCGCCTTGGCAGGCGAAGTGTCAGTGGGCTTGGCAAGTGGCTTCTCAGCAGGCTCTGACGATGTGGGGGCTAGTGGATCTTTACCATCCGGCTTGCCCCGAAATCCCAGTGCCGCTGTGGTCAACAGAAAAGACGTAAACTAAATTAGATGTGGCGTGTAATATCGCGAGGAATAACTAGAACCACCAGAATAGAATAACCATAGTGAAGGGCCCTCGATTATTTGTGGCCATCTAGAATTCTTCCATGAGCACAGCACACAGCTCTTTTTGCATTCAGCCTCATTAGAACGACTGCCATGGCCAAAGAACCAACTTGTGACCTCGTCAGCACCACCTGAGTCACTGTGGCAAGTAAAAGACACAGTCTCACTCAATCATTTCATGTGATGCCAGTGATGGCCGAGGATCCTACTAAATGAGCAACTGTCATGACCCAGCCCAATGGAGGTTCAGACATTTGTACTGACCTTTTCATTTGCTTCTAAGAGCAGATGATGTGACCTTACATTAGGTGCTTTTAAGTATGCAGTACACTTAGCTGCCACAATGGTGTTCTGTTTTGATGTTTGAGAAAGACACTTTAAGAATAATTCGAACCAATTCATACCAGACACAAATCAATTCATGCCAGTCAAATGCAGGCAGGCTTTCATTTTATTGCTGTTTGTTACAGCCTACTTGCTCCTGCTGAATGATATGCGCAATATACAGGCCGACATCTGAAATCAAGACTATAAAACATTTTTACTGGCTGCTAAACCATGCTTTTTCACCAAACGCAGAAATTCATCTGAATAGTGATGTGAGGTCAGTGACTTAGCAATAGTTCTATGTCTACTGCCCTGAGGCAAATTTTCTTTTTCAACCTGTGGCATAATAATGTACAGTGGCGTCCAATCTTAGGGTGAACGCTGCTCAGCGTGGCTGCGCTCTGTGGAGCGCAGTGCATACGGCTTGGCCGCGCAGTGAAACGAAGCGGCGCACGCGCACACGAGCGCGTCGCTCTTGCTGTACTACAACCAAGCAAGACCGGCGCCTGGCTACTACGAAGCGGCACGCTCGACTGATAAAGCAGACGAGGCAAGGTATCTCCTGTGTGTCCGCGTGCGCATGCGCCGCTACACTTCGATGCGCGGCCGTGTCGGCTGCACTGGTGCTCTGCGGAGCGCAGCCACGCTGAGCCGCATTCACTCTAACAGTGGATGGAACTGTACACGACACACACACACATCAAAGAGGACACCTGTCTGCAAGAACCACCAAAAGTGCACTACTCACGGTCGATGCAGTAGTCTCGGCTCTCGCCCAAGTACTGGTGTTGAGGAGCACTGGGCTGGGCTATGCCCACCACCCGATAGTACCGTACATCCCCGTTGGGGTGCTTCGGTGGTGTCCAGCTGATGACAAGTTTTGAGTCTTTAGCAGGATGTGCTTTTAAGTTCTGAGGCTGGCTTGGTGCTGAAATGCAATGGGAACAAGAAAAGCAACACTGCTTAGAGGGCTGAAAAATGTAACAGTAAAAAAATGTGCGGAGACTACTTCAATGATTGCAAAAGTACAGGCAGGTTTTCATTCGCTTTTTCAAAATAGAGATGCACTTGATGGCATGTATTTGTTGCATAGAGGACATTTAGGTAGTGACTGTTGTTTCATTACATACTTCCATGAAGAAGAGAGCAGTCAACCTGAACATCTGCAGCAGTATAGTTGAGCGCATGTGCATCTAGAGAGCTATCCCAGCTGCCATTTGCCAAATCGTGTGACGGCCTCATCTTTCTTTTCCCAATTGTGCTAAAGTGCAGCCCTTAAATAAACCAAACACGTTGGTCCAATTAATATTTTTTTCCCAATTACAGGCATGAATCCTTCGTGCCCAGCCATCATCACAAAACCAAACAAAAGCGAATGTCATCCTTTTCACAAATAGCCCTACTAATTCATTTATGCACGCCACGCTCTTTGCTGCCACTGCTTTTTAGAATTGGATCACGAGCACGTTTGTGGACCATCTAATCTTCGGTGGCATCGATGGCGTTGGGAATCCCTGCTATTTTGAAGCTCTTCACAATCATGTCTACAGTACTGCATACCACACACTATGGACACATTAATAAATTAATATCAGCAGTGCCCTCCAAGTTTATCCAGTGGGCATGATTTTGTAACTTTCCTCAGCCATCCACTTTGTGTAGTCATATGCATGGGCCTGTTGATATTCGGAAACAAGAAGCACACGTACGCATTGTACAAAAATTTGCCTATGTGCGCATGACAATGTAGCACTGAATGTTATTACATCATCGCTGGAAATCATTTTTTTTTTCTGGTGAAATTTTTGGCTGCCAAGCTGGGGGTACAGCCCTCACATGAATCTATATACAGTAATCCCTCGTTAACTCGAAGCCGTAAAATCCAGGGAAAATTTCGAGATAAGCGGTATTTCGAGTTAAGCAAAACGCCGAAAATGTTTGCCCAGGTCACTGTAAAAGAAAAGCAGTGCTGCCAGGAAAAAGCTCCACTGCACGAGACGGCAACCGTAGTAAAGCACAAGAATTCAGAGCGAAAAAAAAAATTTATTACCGAGGACCAAAAAACTGCGTGATGCTCGCCTGTTTCGCGTTCGCGTTCGGTCCCAGAAAGGCGTTCTCCAGTTGCTCAACACATCGCATGAGCCGTTGGTCGCCACCGCTGCATTCGAACCTTGTTGCGGAGCAAGCGCAGCACGTTACGTGTTTCTGTCGTCGTAGGCACTTCTCGGGGCTCTTCCTCGTCTGCATGGTCTTCTGCGTCGTTCACCGGCCATCTCAACGATATCGGCGTCCGACAGCATTCCGGTAATGGGGACGTCCGCCTCGTAGAGCGCATACTCCTCAAAGGCCATCTCGCCGTCTCAGTATCGTTCACGCAGCCAGTTGCCTTGCGCACTTCATTGCACAGCTCATCACAGCCGCTGAATTCTGCGCCAATGTCTTCTTCGATCGATTCGGGGGCGCGAGAAAACCCTGCATGTGCGAAGCAGTTAGCAATCGCCAGCGGGCGTAGTTGGCGCCAAGGCTTCGGCCATCAGATTGATTGCACCCAGCAGATCGATTTCATACTTTTTCCCATTGTCGTATGACAGCAGAATTCGGTGCAGCAGGCTCTTCCTATAATACTTGCGGGCAATCTCAATGACTCCCTGATCCATTGGCTGGAGAACGGACGTCATGTTCGCCGGCAGGAACTCCAGCCTAACAGCCGCCAAGTTGTCGATTTTTTCCGTGACCGGGGCAGTTATCCACAACAAACACACTTTCCGACCGTCCTTTGCCATCTTCCGGTCAAGCGCACGGACATGCTCTTCGAAAAGCGCCGCCGTCATCCAGGCCGTTTTATTGGCGCGGTAGGTCACATCCCTCGGGAGCCGTGCATTTCGGAAAACACCTGGGATTAAGCGACTTGCCAATAATGAGGAGGGGCAGCTTTTCATCGCCGGTAGCGTTGGCACCAAAAAGAATGGTTATCCTGTCTTGCGTTGCTTAGCGCCCGAGCACGCTTCGCCTTTGGTGTGTATGTGCGGTTAGGCAGCATTTTGTAGAGAAGAGAGCGGCTTCGTCGAGGTTAAAAATGTCCTTGTCCGCGTACTCCTTTTGCAGCTCGCGAGGCGTAGGTTGCGCCATGCGTCTGCAGCCTGTTCGTCGACAATGCCGCTTTTGCCGTGGATAGGCTTCGATGACACGTTATTTCGCTTCTTAAACCGCTCGAACCAGCCATTGCTGCAGCTGAAGTCCGCGTGACCCATCTGCAGTGCCAAAGCGTCTGCTTTTTCCATCATCATTTGGGTTGTCACGGGAAGATTGGCTGCTCGAACGTTTGGAGCCACAACAGAAGTGCTGATTCGACGTCACGGGAATTTGGACGCTCGAACGCGCTTCCGTTTGCTTGAGAAGCTTTGCTCGAAGCCTTCCAAAAACCTTTTGTTTTGTTCTTGAGCACTGTCGAGAGGGTTGACAAAGGGATGCCGAATTCCTTGGCGATGCACGACTTGCTTCGACCTGCCTTTCTACTTCCTTGATTAGCTCGACTTTTCTCTCCAACGTCAGAGATTGCACTGCTTTGGCGGGACATCGTGGTCGATATTCGGAAGCGTCCGTTGCACACACCACTCACTACTCAGCAAAACTGAACTCAAGATGCGTCGTGCGCAGATCGCGGGGAAAACAAAGAATACCAGCTCGCACATGCAAGGGTTAGGTTGCGTACTGACTGGCCCACGCTTGCACACGCCGCCCACGGCGCATAAGTCGCGCGCAGGTGCGCACATGTGATCACTCCCACGGTTGCTTGACAAGGCTGATAGGAAACGGCTGCGTCCGCGGGAATTTCAAATTCGGCCTTCACGACCGCGTTCGGCACGTACAGTAAGAGCTAAGCGTTCGCATGGAGCCCTCGTTTCCTGTTGGGAGTGGACTTTGCCTTCGGCCCTCCCGGTCAAGATTTCGAGATATCCGCTGTTCCCTCCGGAAAACGTTTCGAGATAAGAGGGGGCAAATACATAGCACCTACGGGAGGTTAATGCACGGCGAAAAAAAGTTTCGACTTAACCGAGATTTCGAGATAAGCGAGTTCGAGTTAACGAGGGTTTACTGTAGTACGCACCATATCACACACAAAAGCAAAGAAGCAAACTTTCTTTTTCCAGAGCAGCAGCTGCTGGGATTCTAACTATGAAGTGTGCTCACCTGCAGGAAGGGTCTTGAAGTAAAAGATGTCACTCTGTGCTCCTTGTGTTGAGGTTGTTGTGAACAGTGTGTAGGCCTTGACATAGACAGCGTACTGCGTGAATGGCTTTAGGTGGGCAATGATCTGGTTTTCAACACCTACATCTGCATCAACCACCTTCCACCTAAATTAGAGAGACAGAGAGAAAGAACTGTTACAAAATTACCAAGCAAAAGCTGGAACTATGCAAACACACAAGTAAACACTTAAGAACCAGTTCCGCCATTGTGCTCAGAAGCAACGCGTCCCATTCATGAATGGTAAACACCAGTCGGCCATTAACCATAAATCAGGAGTATTAGGCTGCATTTAAGCACAAAAAAAATCTGGCAGAACCAATCTAGTACAGTGACTGGGTTTCCTTCTTTCTCTAGTGTCCATGTTTGTGCGTGCCATATTCTGTCAAAAATAAACCAGTACCAACCAGCACAATTATCCATGCTTCTGCTTATGGAATAAGCCACTCCCAATGTACACAGAATACACAGTTTACCAACTTACATTGCAGACAACCAAACAGGGCATCATTGCTGCTTGGCCTCATCGTTTTTGACAGCCAAATGTATGGTGTTTCTGCAGACATTCTAGCACTCCCCAAGCAAGCCATGCATGCACACTGGTATTGTGACAGCAAAACGATGACAGTGCTCTTCCACTCTGTTGTCACATGCATTCCATGACCCTTCTTAACTCAGGGGTGAGATGGCTGAAACTGAATAGGGAGCACTTTTTGGAGCAGCAAAATTTTGATTTTGGAGCAGAAATACCTTGATTTGGGGCACTTAGTGGCATTTAACTTGTCATTCTAGGAGCTTGAAGAAATGAATTTCTGGCAAATTGGGGGGGACAAGTACATATTTTAATTGGCTTAGAATACAGCTAACACTGAAAAAGCCTTCGGAGGAAGTTTTTTTAACAGATTATCCCCAAGTATGAACTCCACAACCTTTTTACATTCCCCGCAACCTATCTAGCTCGTGTAACAAACATGTGAAATAACTGAAAGAACGTTCTGGAAACTAGGTTCACCTCAAACATTTGAAAAGAAAAAATGAAAAAGCATCACACTCATCAAAAATTTTTTAAAAATGTAATTACACAAAAGCTTTAGTTACATAGCAGTAGGCTTCTACTTAAGATCAGTGATATGATTTAGCATATTACTGCTTTGGCTTTTAGTATGTCTGCTTATTTAGCTTTTCAAGCTTCCCAAGAGCTTCCTGTAGGTCAGTGTTACTCTTTGTCAGGAGAACATCACAATGTGCGCCTTTAGCTACCTGCTCGGCTGCGCGGTTGGCATAGCGTCGAGCGTACTGCCAGCTTTTAACAGAGGACAACAAAAGCGCGCTGCACCACCGTTCACTGCCACCTTGTGCGGGACCACTTTCAAGAGTGCGACGCGGCTGCCAAGAAACCTCGTTGCACAGACTATCTTGTCAAACGTGTGCGTATGGTACTGTAAGACAACGCCGTTGTAAGCGCACTGTACGCTTTCATTGGGGGACAACACAAACATGCTTCGCATCAGTCCGCTGCCGCCTTCTCGTGCAAAACCGCTAGAGACGGGGTTCTCAAACGTTCTGCCCTTGGGGAAACCCCACGACTTTTCCAGAGTGCCGCGGAACCCCTAACTTTTTCTTGAGCATGAAGACAATTGAAAACAAGGGGGAGGGAGGGTTGATAGTGCCTCTCGACGCGAGCTACCCAGTATAAGCACTGCCCGCATTGGCCTGTTCTCTTTTCTTTAATGTCGAAGGCCATCGCTGTTGATGTAGAACTCATTGCAATCCTCCTTCCCCCTCCCGCCCCACTACTCGCGTAAAGCGCCTGCCAATCATACACTGCATGCTTCAGGCACCGTGCAGCGTAAGCAATGTGTTCACGTAAACGAAGAACTGAATGTACAGATGCCTGTTTTAGCTTTTGCAAAACAAAAAAAGGAAGCATGCCAGTCGCACAGCGAAACGGCTGTCGACCTATACACCGGTCGTAAAGCTAAGCCTACCGTATTTATTCGAATCTAAGCCGATGATTTTTTTTTTCGAAAAAACGATGTGCCAAAGTGGGGGCTCGGATTAAATTCGAGGATTTTGAAAAACGCGCCATTTTTTCATCGAGAAAAGTGTAGCAAAACGAGCGCCACCTAGACAGTATTGTAGCCGTTAGTAGCCGAGCCAACAACTGGCTCAAGTACGCACGCGAGGCCACCATTTTTATCTTTGTGGCGAGTGTTGAGGCGAGCCGTTCGTCAGTTCGAGTCTCGCTTCGAGTGGGCTGTGTGTGGCGTAGCTCAATGGCGCCAAACGAGCGCAGTCATAGTGCGGCGTATGAAAGGAAAGTTGTGCTAGCCGCGGAGTCGTCCTCCAACGTTCAAGCCGGGCGGGACTTTGGAGTGGACGAAAAGAATGTTCGTCGCTGGAGGGGCCAACCATAGAGTTTCCTACAATACTTACTAGAGGGAACTCTGGCGCTAGTGTCTATGGGAGCTGCAATGCATCGCGCTTCAGCCAGCATGGGAATCATGGGTAGTACACGGATTTGTCTAAACTTCGTTCTTTCGGCTCCGTTTGGCTCCGCGTCGCCTGCATCTGCTTTGTCGCAAAACGAAGTTCAGCAAAATCGGCAGTTTCACTTCACCACTTTAACTTCTTTAGGTTCACCGATTCAAATCTGGTCCATAGTTCACAACGATCCATTCTTTTATCCGAAAGAAAACCAAAACATAGCAATAAACAAAGCCACAAGTGCGTTCGAAGCCCACAAGCACGAAGACTAGGCAAATCCGTGTACTACCCATCATTCCCATGGTGGCTGAACGATCGCAGCGCCAGAGTTCCCTCTAGGTCATTTTAGGAAACTCTATGGGGCCAACGGGAGAAGCTCTTCGCGTGCGCCGCAACGAAGATGGGCTTTTACCAGTCCACGGAAAGGCCGTCACCCAGAAATGGAGGCGGCATTGGCCGACTTCGTTCGGACGAAGCGAGCAGTTAAGCACCGAGGACCACCAGCTGACGCCGACGGGCCGCATCAAGCGGGCATCACTGTCTCAGTTGGCAGGCTCGGTGGCTGCAGCGTGGGACGACATCCCAGGAACTTTGATCGTGCACTCTTTCAAGAAGTGCGGCATATCAAATGCACTTGATGGCACCGAGGATTGTGCACTGTTTGAGGACAGTGACAAAGAGATCAGCGACGACGACTCGGAATGAGTGCGGCATCTTGATGATGAACCAACTGCTCTGTTTCATCTTCATATTTTCAATAAATGTTTTCTCTTTGTGAATTTTACCCAACCTACATTCGAGGTAAGCTTTTTTTTTTTTTTCGGGCTTCGGACTTTAGGGGGTCGGCTTAGAATCGGGGTCGGCCTAGATTCGAGTAATTACGGTAAATGCTCGTGTAGCCCACAGCCGGCACGAAGCGATGCCTCTTACGCATATCAAAACGCTCGTTGTGCATTCTGATTACAAAACTGAGCGGTGGCAAATCACCATGTATGAAAAATGTGCCGCGTGATCGCCAACACGCCATGAGCCACGAATAAAGCACAGAGGTGCCCGTTAAATCGTGCAAGTTTCATGGCGCGCACTAGACGACGAGTCTTTAGTGCTGCTACCACGTGGGTCTCTCACTACCCGCAGACACCCGATGTGCGGATGGAGAGTCGATGGCTTCGTTAAATGCAAAATGCTATGCAAATTTGCTCATCTAAATAAATAAATTAGTTGCCAATGGGGGTAAAACGGCAGCAGGTTGCATTCGTTCAGGTTGATCGCGCAACCTTAAGATGTCATTCACAGAACCTCTGGGTTCCACGGAACCCAGCTTGAGAACCCACGCGCTAGAGCATCGCAGAGACGCAACAAGGTACTCGCCCACGGCAAATGCCCGCATAGGTGACCACACACAGCAGCGTTGACACGGAAACCACAGCGAACGAAGGAAGACGCTATATGCAACAAAGAAGCTGACAGTCAACCCCGCTACGCATGCCACTCAGTAGTTTGCTAAGCGACAGTAGTGCCAGAACACAGCCTAGTGGATAGAAGCGGCACGCTTGGGGCACGGCAGCACGTTTTTGCGGGGTCACACATATTTACAACAATGCAGAGGAGGTTGTGGTGGCACCATGGGAGCCTTCACGCTTGGGCGCGTTTAAATGTTCTGCGAACATCTTATTTTCTTGGTATTCCTGGCGCTGCTTGGAAAATCATGCTGTCAACTCAGCCTTTTTTCCCCCACTAAAGCTCACGTGGGCATCAAAATTCTTGCTTTTGATGCTGTTTTGGAGCAGCTTGGCGCAAGAAAACGGATTTGTATCAAAAATGTGCAATATGCACAGCTGTCTCGCCCCCGTTAGCTGTTGGGTGCGGCCACGAGAATGGGCACTCGCTTACCATGCGGCAGAACCAAGTAAAATTTCCCAAATTTACTTAATTTTTTTCAGGTGGTTATTGTAATGAGGTCAGAGAAACAGAACAAAGTAAATTAGTTTGAAAGAAGAAATGCTATTGCATTTAAATACACCGTTTGAATGATTTAGCATTTGAAACCTAACAGGTTCGCACAGCCTCATGAGGACTAGTGCCTTATCTCGTTAAGCCTAAAAGCGGGCAGTAGTTCCAAGCAGAGCAAGGCCTCAGGGACCACTGGCCTCACCTGCACACAAATTCCAGCTCATCGCGAGAAGAATTGTAAAGTACAAAACAAATTTCACACTTTGTAGAAAGGAAATATACAAAAATCTAAATTCAATATTGAAATTTTTGACTTCCATCCGTTTCTACTAAATACATCCAGAGAGAGAGAGAAACAAGGGATAAAGGCAGGGAGGTTAACCAAGCACATGATCAGCTGGCTATCGTACAGTTGGAGAGGAGGAGATCATGTTGGATCATGTTGTACAGTTGGAGAGGAGGAGATTATGTACTTAACATAAGCACTCCAAAATGCGAATGTGACCTCAATCCAAAGACGCTGAGCAGCTTCATGATTAGTGTAAAACATTATCCCCCTATAAAAAAAGGCTAGCAGCCATACTCACACATCTTCTTTGCAAGCATCCCGACCATCATAGAGTGTCACGTTTTGGAACGGGCTGCAAAGAAGGCAGAAGAGGCAATGTGTGAACAAAACGGACTGACAGCGACCTGTCATCAAGCAAGACAGAAGCTCGAGGAACACACAGGCTTGAGGTGATGAAAAGAGGTTCAACAAATCATGCTGCTGGAGCCAATGTTTCGACAAGAAGGCTTGTCCTTTGTCAGAGCAGGCAACGTTTTGACTGAGGCATTTGCATACGTCACCAATGACAAAGAAAAAGTCTTCCTGCTAAAATGCTAGCTCCAGTGGCATCGCTTGTTCTTTCACTGTTCACAAAACACAGGAGTTCAACACTTACGCCTCACGATAGTACACCACGTAGCCAAGAAGAGACCGTTTGTCGTGAATCACTTTCTCGAACTGCAGGGACCAGTTGATGACAGCAAACTTGTTCCCCAATTTGTTAAGCCCGGCGCTGATCTTGTGAACTTCACCTGTGACGAAAAGCAATGGCCAACATTGTACATAATACTAAGTGAACGAGTAGTAGTTGCCGTGACTGCATCACACGCAACTACAGGTTTTAGTGGAGACGCGGGTCTTGGAACGGTCAAAAATGGTCAAAAAATCGATTTTTCGCAAAGCTTATTTTCGAGGCGTTTGTACTTCTGAGCACCTACTCTCAAATTGCTAACGCTAAATTCGGTCGGGAAACGCGATAAAATCGGCTTTCAAAGCACCCCGGCAGCACTAAAATGTCCCCAAAAGGACGAAATTTGTTCGAACTTCCCGCGCGCGCCATGAGCGTTGCAGCGGGCCGAGCGCCGCCATCTTGGGCTAGATTTGAAGCTGTTTTCTTTGTGCACATTTTGCGCCATCTCAAAATGGCGTCGCTCAAGCAGAACGGCCGCCGTCGCGGGTTTTCTGAAGGTCGTTTCCAGGCCACTGATTGGCTCTCACGCGGCGCGCTTTTCAAGCGCGCCTTTCCGAGTCTCCCATTGGCTGGCGCGACCGACACGTCATTTTTTTTTTCTTTGTGTTTGGTTCTCCCAGGCCCGAGGCATGCACGGCCGGTCTGGAGGCGCGCGCTCGCTCCTTCCTTTACGGCCTGCGCACGGGGGGCTGTTGCTACCTATGGCCGCAATTTCGTGGGGGCGCTCCGAGCCAACTGCTCCCTAACTCCCTCCCGGCCGTTGCGGAGGCTAGCGCGCGCAGGGAGTGCTCGGCTTCCGACTTACCGTGGCGCTTTCTGAAGTTACTCTATATGGTATTCATGGTACCAATGCGATAGAAACATGGTAGCAAGTATATATGGTGACTCTGGTAAATTCCGCTTTACAAAAGTGGTGGCGCAGGCCGCTCATAAGCCCGCTAATGTTGTTCTGCAAAGCATCGACGCGGTTATAACACAGCTTTGTTGTTGTTTTTTTTTTAGGTTTCTGTAACTTCGAGAATAAGTAAGAGGATGGACATTGCATTTGGTTGAGGAAACGGTTTAATCATGGTTTAGGAAATGTTTATTTAAAATGTATGTGCTGGCCGTCGGTGTACTTGAAAATAACAAAATTGCACATTTTTTGTTGGAGGCATCTTAATTCGTGCTTTAATATTGAAACAAATACTTCAAAAAAGTGAAAGTCACTGCATAATGGGGACGGCCACGCTGCAGACGAAGAGGAAACATAAAAAACTTTCAGAGAATCCTTTCAATGGGAAACAGAATGTTTTCCTTGGTACTACAACAATATGCGCATGCAGAACTGAAAAAAAAAAAATCACTGCTGGTAAAACACTGTAGTGACGATCACAGTTTAAAGGAGTCAAGTCTGTCACAGCCTGATATGCTTCCGCGAGGGTTTTGTGAATAAAACCGGAAGGCCTGTCATTCTGATCTGTTAACTTTTTTGTGTAGTTAATAAGAAGAATCCGGAGAAACTTCTCAGAAATAATATGAGCCAGCACTCTCGCGTGACTCTTGTCCACACCTTCCGGACAGTCCAGAAGTGGCGAATCTTCAAGGTATGGCTCAACAGTCAATTGCAGAGTCTCGAGGGTTTTCGTTCGAGGAAGGTATTTGATTGCTTTCTCGAAGAACGTCACAATTGTGTCCAGCATTGATAGTAACTCCGGCTTTGGGTAGTGCAGATCATAGGCTTCTTGCTGACGGAGAAGATGATACAAAGGACTGCTCGTTTTGTTTGTCGTCACTAGCATGGCGCATGTTTCGCAACCGACATCAGTGATGAGTTTGGCAATGTAACCACATACATACACCAAGCCTGAATAGGCAACAGAGTTCGGTGGTTTGCGAGGAGGTTCTCGCAGAGCTTCAAGTTCATCAATAACATCTTCCGGAATAGGCACCGCCGCTTCTTCAATGTTTTCGTCGCGAATGCCCATGTCTTTTGAAGGTAGCGCCTTTTCCTTGACAATGTGGGTCAAAGCAGCTGTGACGGCTCCCCTCTGTGACGTTGTAAATATGCGTGGCCCACCAAAAATGCACTGCTGTGGCAGCTGGGGTTCTCTAACGTGCACCGAAATCTAAGCACACGCATTTTCGCCTCCATCGAATATGAGGTGGTCGGGTCTTAAAAAAATATTGTTGTTGCTAGTAGCGCTGCGTGTGCGTCTTCTATTGCCGAGTGCCGAGAAAGGCAGACTGTCCCCACACGCACCTGTACTTCCTTCACCGCTTGCTACAACCGAAAGAAGTAATTAGCACGAGAAATTGGCCGGGCACTGCTGGTTTTCAACACGAAGCGCATGCGGCGAAACGCGCTTTGGGCGGTTGGCTCGCGACGCCCTCACGCGGAGCGCGCCGTCGTGACTGTATAGAAAAAGTTCCATTGTACTCCCGGCGGCTGCTCAGGCCGTAAGGGAAGGAGCGAGCGCGCGCCTCTAGACCGGCCGTGAGGCATGATGGCAGTTTGGCGTCCGAGCCATGGGGCGTCGCTACCATCGAAACGATTGCAGCGAACCTGGTACGGGCGGGGAGTGAAGGCCTCAGTAAGCCTAATTAAAATAAAATAACGCGGCCACGGTAGTACGCAGTAGTAAATAAAAACGTGCTTCTGCATTAAACTATAACCAGCCACGAGTATTACAAGGCAAAGTTTTAAAGAAGTTTTGTAAACATGACTGTGCGTGGCTCCGCTAGGTACCGCCGCCATCACGCCTGCGCAGCGCACAAGCAGACGACGCGCAAGCACGAGAGCGCATAGAAACGCAAACTTTACCACCGCAGCGAGGAGCAGCGATGTCGCACCTTTATTGCGGCGTGAAGTGGTGCGATTCCTCGGGGAATGAAGGCGAACACTTCTTCAGAATCCCTGCTGACCACAGGTATTTATACGTTCACTATTATATATTTCCAAAGATGTTCGCAAAGTTTTGATTTGACTGTCGTTGACCGTTATGATTTGAAACTGCTGAACAGCGAATTTTCTTGCTGCCATTCGTTGCTGCAGCTATCTGTTTGAGAAATGGTTACGATAATAAGTTAAAATTAGTGGGCGGGCTGCAGTTTGTGGCTCGACGCGCGTCACCTCTCAAAAGCGGAGCTGTTCGCTAGTTATGGTTGCTCACGTTAGTATATATGTGCGTGCCTCACTGCCTGACGTTACCTCTACTATCTCATGAAATCTAACCAATTCGGATTACCGTGTCATGCAACCGTGTCTTCAGGGTGTTTTGTTACGTGTTACTTTAACTTATGCGTGCTAGTAACATTAACGGAGTGGGATAGTTGTTGTGCTCGCTGCAGCTGTTTTTTTAAGCGCTTTAATGCGTGCGTATACATCATGTCCGTGTAGTTTATGGGTGGTGCTCGCAGCCGACGAAAGTATCGCTCGCAAAGTTATTGCGGAGGCCCCAGTAGCGAACTCGGGACACTGCCCTCAGATTCGAATGTGTGCTGCGGTGTTGCACAAGTGAAAACCACCGCGTTCCTCATCTGTGTGTCTGTTTACACACCGACCGCCTGCTCGGATTTTTGTCGCCGTAAATTGTCCGCATTCCTTCCCTTCGGCGTACCTTGCCGCGCTGCTCGACGGGGGACCTTGAACCAAGCGTGATACCCACCTGCCCCTTTTCGCTCTCGGAAAGCTACCGGAAACAGTTTCGCTTATCTCTTCATTACTCCCTCGTGATGCTTCCAACGGGCGAAGGCATGGCCAAGCTCGGTTTTGGATGTTCATGAAACAGGCCGCGCTTATCGCGCGGGGCCACTTTTTTTTTTCCCTCTCTAATCTGGACCCATCCCCACCGCCACCCTTTCACTTTTCTGTATTTTTTTTTCAATGCGCTGTTTGCGCTAGGCGTTTACACACCATAATTCCTTATAAGCTTTCAATATCGTTTCGACTCGCAAAAGCAGTGGAAAAACAAGAACTCGATCGAGTTGTGTTTCATATATCAAGTTTTAATTCAGAGAATATTGTCGGGATATATGTAATTATCTGTAATTATAATTTAGTGGAGATTAAAAGCAAGCACATTTATTAAGCTTAGTGCCATGCCTTTAAAAGCTTGCAAGTGTATTTACTCTACCAGCTGTTTTTTCACCGTAGGGTGACTAAGTTTGAGTACTTTAATTGCAGACAACCAGTTTACTGCAAGCGAGTTGCCGTCCCTGCTGCTGAGACTGCCCCCCTAGTGTGGAAGGTAGGTGTACCGAACAAGGATCTGTTTCACCTTTCTGCTTGGAATGAAAGGGTACAGAATATTTGGTTGGTGGTGCCACTGTAATACTGCACGAATAGCTTGCAAAAAATAAAAACAAAGAGCGGTACTATTTTGTATTCTACACCTGCACACTCGAGCAGATTGTTCTCTTGAAATTAGAACAGTAGGTAGAAATGCCACAGCTGTTTTTCAATTACCAGTGCTATGAGAACAATTGCTGTACGTAAACCTTAAATGCAGGAAATGTACTCTAGGGGAAAAAAAATGTTGTTTGCTTGCACTCATAGAGAAGCATTTTGCATGCTTTCCAGTAAAAATGTCTGAGTGCACTGTTTACATGGTATGGATGAACTGATGGCATGCTGCACAAACGCAAAATGAAGAAACAGGGAGATAGAGCAGCGAAAATGGCTTTTGGCATCTCACAGTATAAATAGTTTGTACTCTGTCCTGTTTCCGTCCCTTACTCCTCTAGTGTTTGTGGAGCTCGGTATGAGTTCACAACAAACCAACCTCCCTGCAAGAAAACTTTGTTGCGTGGTATAGATATCTTTTCTTTTTCTACATCAATGCATAGACTCAGTGCTTTCTTTGTTGAGCTCATTCCATAGAGATGAAAACACTGAGTAGTTTTCCTCAGGCACATGTGAAAATTGCTCCATAAGTCTGTTGCTCAGTATTCACACGTGCAATGCAAAGTGAGGGTATTAAAATACCTGCTTGCCAGCCTTTTATAGCATATTATTTCTTTTTCAACAGCCGCTTCACCAAGCACAACCACAAGAAGGCCCACACCACCGTCACAGGTTTCACCAAGTGATGGTAAGTGCAAAAAGTGAGAGAGAGAATTATTGCAAAGTACACATCCTGCATCTGCATAAGGAAGTATGGACCAGTAGTCTTGATGTTTTCCTAGTAGATATG
This sequence comes from Rhipicephalus sanguineus, assembly GCF_013339695.2. Classification (NCBI taxonomy): domain Eukaryota; kingdom Metazoa; phylum Arthropoda; class Arachnida; order Ixodida; family Ixodidae; genus Rhipicephalus; species Rhipicephalus sanguineus. Next base: position 143,940,887 of record NC_051178.1, on the reverse strand, counting down.
GACACCTAAGCCTGTGTAATATTGTCACAACCTATAACGTTGACAAAACCATACATATAGTTCAGGGCCTGCAACCCGTGATTTAGTTCACGCAATTATTTATATTTCAAATATAAGGTGGGTGCAGTTGGACCTACATGGTTCACACTGAAAATTGTGCTGTCCGATTTGTTGTGATGAGAGTAGCTCTGCGAAATAGGCCAGCGAAATATGATGCACAATCAAGGTGTGCATTCATGTAAATGTGGCTTATGCAGCCCAGATAGCTATTTATGAGATGAATATTCAAAATCCTCCACTTTGTAAATGTCATTGCCTCTGTTCAGCCATTTCATGAAATGTTCATTTTTGCAATGCTTTGTGATATTTCCTTAATCATGGATGATTCTTTGAAGATAAAATGCTTGGAATGTATAAATCAATTATGATTCCTGTCTCAGTCGCAGAATACACATTGCTTCCAATGAAAAATGGCATGGCAGCACATAGTGGTCCGTATATTAGTAGCCCTGTGATTGCGCCCTGATAGCTTAATCGTGATTTTTTTTTATCTACAAGACTGATGAAAGCCTATACTTTCGCATTCTTCCATGTCTTTTTTTTTCAGCTGAGCCTAGTCCGAGCGGCCTCCAATTTTCCAAGGAGGGCAGCAGCGCGGAGCAGATGCAAGAAACGCCAAGAAAGTGGGCAAAGAAAACGCAGCTCTGTGCGCACCCTTCGCACCAAAAAGAAGCTGCTAACACTTCACTCACGAAGTGAAAGGTACCGCAAGGCAGTCGGTCAGATGAAAAAAAAGGGACGAGGCGAGACGAGTAACGCAGCAGGAGGTTTAAACAAGCTTGAACCGGATTTGTCAAAGGACCTTTTTTGAACTGCTTAAAGCACGAATCAGGCTTGGTACATTCCCCCCCAAAAAAACATTGGTCCAAATGGATGAAACAATTCACTCTCAATTCACGCTTCCTCAGAGAAATGCTTCACTTTCCACATGTGCGGACACTCAGGTGCTGGCTGGCAGACATCCCAATGACACCTGGTATCATTCCAGGTGCCATGGATGCAATAGAATCAATCATTAAAGCTTGGCCTCTGCTAGACAAAGCATGCTGTCTTTTATTCGATTAAATAGCCTTGAAAAGACATTTGATGTACGATCAATCAAAAGATATAGTGATTGGCTACACATATGATGGAAACACAAGGACTTCTCATGTGGCAAATGCAGCCATTCTAATGGCTGTGTCTGGCAATCGAGAATTTGGATGCAGCCAGTAGCCTTTGCAGTGTCCCGCAATGCAACGTCAGCTCTTGCAATGCACAAGCTGCTATTAGATGTAATTATGCAGCTTGAAAAAAAAAAGGTCTTTTGGTAAAAGTGGTCATCTATGATCAAGGGTCAAACAATGTCAGCCTGTCAAGAATGCTGATCCATTCTCTTCATGAACCATGTTTACTGTCAACAACTGCAAACTATACTTCATGTTTGACATCCCACACCTGTTAAAATGCACGCGGAATAATTTGAGAAAACACAAGCTCACGATTGGCTCCGAGATTGTTGACTGGGCGTACATTGAAACCTTTTACAAAAATACTCGCAAATCACGCCTCTAACACACCAACTGAACATCTAAAAAAGAAAGATTGCTAAGGAGGCTCAAAGAGCAACATATCTACAAGATGCCCTTTGCTGACACACGGCCGCTGGATAAAAAGTGCGCTTTTTCATCCAGCGGCCGTGGCTGACATAAGAGTGAAGTATGCCACACAAGTATTCAGTGAATCTGTCTCTGTGGCACTCCCCACTCTCATTGCCATTCAGGAGCTTCCTCTTGATGCTAAATTTACAGCTCTGTTCACAGAAAGAATGGATAAGATTTTTGACAGCCAGAACAGTTCGACCCCAAAAAATCAGGATGATAAGTTGCGGGTATGCAATGATTGATGGGTCGGAACACCGTGCTTCCCTTGAGTCATGCATCAGTTGGATTGCCCAATGGCACTTTGGTAGTCCTCGGGACAAGCAGCCGCGCACTGTTAAAGGTTGGCAGATTAGAATCAAAGCCTTGTTGTTGCTGTGGACTGGTTTAAAAGAGGACTTTGGTTTCACTCATCTTTTCACACGTTGATTGCAGCAAGATCCCCTAGAAAACTTTTTTGGAATCATTTGTCAAAAACATGGCTGCAATGAGACACCAAATGTGTACCAATTCGTGGCGGCTCTAAAACATATTTGGATTGGCAAGCTCTTCAAGCTTTCTCAAGGAAACTGTGAGGTGACAATTGCTTTCCTCAACAACTTGGAGAGTGCATCTGCATTGTTGTCAACTATAGCAGCACACCAACCACAAGCCACAGCACGCAGCAGGCCTCTGATTCATCTGATGTGCAGGCATCTTCACAAGATGCGACCGACAGGTGTATGAAATGTTGTGTACCATGTCGCTGGTACTCTTGTGAACAGCTTTCTTGAACTGAGGACTAGTGAGTGCATATGTGAGAGAACACTCCTTGAAGTGGATGGAGGCTCTCTCCATGGACGACACCAATTCTTTGCACTACTCAAGGAAAGTGGTGTACCCGAGAAACTCCTCGGTTCCATTGCAGTAACCTCTGAATCATGTCTGAATTACATAAAGGAATTAGATTCAGCCTCCAGACATGAAATCAACTATTGTGCACATTTTTCCATGTGTGGCAAAATCTGGTGGAAAGGATGCCAATCCGGCAAGCTATTTTCTGTTCAGTTGGCTGCACTGAGAAATTTCTTAATATTCTGCCGCACAAGGCTACATTGGCACATTACATTTGTAAGCAAAAACACCCGAGAACCAAAGTCAAGGCACAGTGCTTCTGCCAGCAATAACGAAAGTAGCAGGCTAAATTTATCCTGTGCCTTTCTAGAACATGATTATGTAAATTGGATTTCTAGTGCAGCCTTCTGCACCCATTTCCTATCCATTTTTTAGATGTGTTGCAACTATTTCTTTTTTTATGTGTATATGTACGTATTTTTATGTATATATGTATATTTTATGTAGGTATATATTTATATATGTGTATTTATAATTCTGCTGTGGTTGTATGTAATGCATTGACTACTTTTGCTCCTGCTGCGTTACTTTTGTATTATACAAGTTTAACCGACTAACTTTTTTTTTGAAGCCTTGTGTGCCCTATCAGCATGAGTATTACAACCAGAGGTTCTGGATTGCTTTAGTATTGGGAAATGCCAACACTCCCAAAATGCACTGGAAAACCCTGCTCGTTCTGCTTTCTTTCTGTTTGCTTGAACATGGTTTGGAAGGCAATCAAACATCCAGCCTCCCAAAAAATGCCAAAAGTTATATAATACTGACGACCTCGTTTTACACTGAAGCAGTCTTTACAAACAGTAACAGTGTGATTAATTCACAATGAACGTTGCAAAAATAGGTTGATTAATAAAAAATGTGGAGGTTTTATGTCCAAAAACCATGATACGAATATGAGGCATGCAGTAGTGGAGCACTTCAGATATTTTGAGCACCTGGCGTTTGTTTTAACGTGCACCTAAATCTAGGCAGATGGGCCTCAAGCATATTGCATCCATTGATATGCAGCCGGGATTCAATCCCACTACGTTCGGGCCAGCAGTTGAGCACCGTAACCACTAGACCACTGCGACGGGCCATGAAGGTTGAAGCATGCATGAATTCAGGTGCTCACCAAGTCCAAAAGATTTTCAGCACCCAGGGGTTCTGTCACTTTTCAATTACAAACCTCTGGTCATGACTGTTGTGCCACTGCAAAGAACTGATGGTGTCAGCTATTCACAGGCATAAAGATACATTGATGAAGTGCTCAGCTCTGTGAGGATTCCAGAGGGGTTTGTGCAGAAGCTGCGACTCGGTTGACATGCATGTTAGTTTGAAATAGAAGCATGCATCCATACTCACTGAAACTATTCACAACGTACTGTTGTGTAGAGCAACTGTGTTTCTTGTTTAACTAAACTCTGCAAACTCCGACATTCCACTTCCTGAACCAACGAATGACAAGCGATGCAGGTCTAGTTTAATGACACATTATGATGAACTGGGCAGCGTTCCCCATCTGCAATTTAAGTACTGCTCAGAAATCTTCTGAACATTGTGATGGATCCAACATGATACCTGGTAGAAAATAATAGGGAAGCTGTGTTCAACTT
>NC_051178.1:143896553-143936598 GCF_013339695.2 Rhipicephalus sanguineus | reverse complement strand
TTCAACGGAACTTTCAACGGAAGTCATGCTCAAGTTTTACTCTGATAACAAGCTCTCTATTGTCTATTGGACCGTCTTTTTCGTCCAGGCCTCAAAAACAACACCTTTCACACATGCTTGCTGAAGAGTGCAGTTTAGGCTTGAGCCCTTGCCTTGTAACTTCAGCAAAAGCTTTAGCAAGGCTGTTGCCCCCTCTCTCTCTTTTTTTTTCTCTTTTTTTCTCCCCCTTAGTGGAACCTTTACCCCTCACCACATTAAAGTACATGATAAGGTCATAGAATGGTAATTAGGTGAAGGAAGAAAACTTATGCAAGGTGGGGTGCAATTTTGGGGGATTTGGAATGGTAGAAATGAGATAAAAAAAAAAAAAGAAACAATTCATAGAGTCAAGTTGGGTTTTAGAAAATTAAAATATACGTAGTTGGAAGTGCCTGATGACAAAAATTTGGATGTGTGTTTGGTAGGCCGCCTTGCCTTTAGTGATTGGCAAGGACAATAGCCGTTATAGCAAGTGAAAGAAATGAAAAGGAAAAGGATGTCAAAAAGTCTGTTGTAATTTTAGTAGCTGTGTTGCAGCTTACATCTGGTTTAATGGATAGCTGTGGAAGTGTAGCCACAGATACACATTTTTCACCTTCTTTTATCATCAGCCCTGCTAAGCCGTGGGAATGAAGGCTGCAGCTTTTTCACTGAAAGAAAAACTGTCAGTTTTTTTTGAAGGCATAGCATTGAAAGCTTTTAATAGCAGGGTGTCGGGACGAAATGTTTTTGTTTCAGTTTTAGTTTCGTTCCACTGCAAAAAGTTCCGTTCCGTTTCTGTTCCGGAACGAAAAAAAAAATGTTCTGTGACGGTTCATAACGTTTTTTTTTTTTTAATGCAAGAATTTTAAGTTAAGGTTATCATAAAAAGCATTGGATTTGTGGTGTAGTTACTTGCGCTCCTCTTAAGAAAGTGGGGCTCGGATAAAATACGTTCTTCCCATGTTCTTCAGAGAAACGGAAGTAACTGTAACACGTACGAATTCCTACCAACTAGCACACACCAGTATACCTTTCAAAGTCATAATATTTATTTTCTCAAAAGTCAATTACGATTTTTTTAGCGGGCTCAATGCTTTGTGTCATGGGAGTGAACACGATCTCAGAAGCAGCACATATTGAGTGTACTCTCTGATGTGCGAGACTGCTGTTCTGATAAAAAAAATCGCCATGCCTGCGCGGAACACGAAGCACAGTGCTGTGGTCGATGACAATGAAGAATTATCGCTGAGCACTTTGCAGTGGGTGGGAAGCATTAAACCATGCACTCGTTGCGCAATAAGCATTGTGTGATGACTGGTTGCTATTTTACTGTTCTGCCACGCTATATTACATATGTTAACACGATTCCTTGCCCAACATGACGCCAGTATAGAGTATTTTTGCGAAGGAGTTAAAAACAAACTCCTTCACAAAGCACCAGCGTGGCACTGTGGTGAATAAATACTTGGCACTACGCAGAGGGCGCGAGTTAAAATCCCATCCGATCCTTAAAATTTGTTTCTCATTTCATTTTTTCTCATTTCACGCGATAGCGGTTATGGACGCCGGCGGTGGCGGACAACTATGGCGCCAAAATCAGCTGTTGTGATCTCATAACAGCTTTCGCTGTAACAAACTTCAGCGCCGACAATGCTCCACGTTGGCCTGCGTGACAGGCGCGCAAAAGTCCATTTGCATTAATATAAACATCTCTGGTTGCCACTGTTTTCGTTTTTTGCACAATTTCAACATATCTTTGCTTTGGAATTCCTTCCTGAGGTACACGCTAATACTGTACCCTGAGATATGCATAATTGCTCACGTTGCATGACATCAGTTGTTCCAGATTGCCAAGTTTTCTCGTGAACCGAAAAACGATTGAAAAAATTTCGGTTTCACTCCAGAACGAAGTAATAGATAACGTTCCGGTTACGTTTTCGTATTGGTAAAAAATAATGTTGTTTTTTTCGTTTTTGGTTTTTGGTTTTCATTCCGTTCCGGCACACTGATTAATAGCAAGGTTCAGCGTTGTGCTGAAGGCATTGCAGGCATTGAATACCGTATAAACTCCTATAAAAAAAAGTGCCACACTTTTTTTCCGCGATTTTGATCGGGTGTGGCCCTCCCACGGAAGTGTGAAATTTTTGTTCAATTTTCGATCCACGTATGGGAAAACCTATTTAATTGTACCATATATCTGCCTATAGCACCATCGCAAGCGGTTGTACTAAGGCAGTTGTCAAAAGGAACGACGGCACAAAGGATTAATGGCGCCGGCGAGAAAAGTGACAAGATCTCCCACATAGTGCCGCACACCCGAAGCTCACAAATAACACCCCGCGACAAAAGCTGCAGGATAGCTATTGCCATCTGGTGGCACCTGCGAAATGTGCCGTACATGGGATGCGATGGCGCTGCCGTTTGCTGGCGAGATTTTTTTTTTTTTTTTTTCAGAATTTGGACTGCTAAGTTGGGGGCAGCGGCCCTTACGTGAGTGTGGCCCTTAGTCGAGTGTATGCAGTATTGACAGTGGATCAGATGAGACTGAAGGAAAACCATAGGCATTGGTCACTGTCCAAAGAAAGGATTAGATTAATTTGCTTTGACGTTTCTGTCTGTACTGATTAACTACTAGCGCTAGCACCGCAGTGTGGTGTGCACAGAGCTGCTCATTAGGAATTCTAATGGGTGTGCGTGCAATGAAGGGTGTCTGTGTGTGTGCGCAATGAAGGGTCAGTGTAGACATTGCCCTGGATGCAACAGAGCCAATGAAGTGTATCATGATGGTGTGTGTACTTGGTTGTATCACTTTAGCAGATCGCTGTGCATCTCTGAATACCTTGTAATCCTTCAAGCGCTGGCTATGCATAAGTAGCATGACAGCTAAGAATGCCAACGGCATTGTTATGCTAACAGCAGTGGTGCAGATGCACCTCGGGCATCTGTATAGTTACTATTGCAAAAAATAGGAACAATAAGAAATAAAGACGTGATGCCATTTTGTCATGCTGTTGACAATTCTTGCTGCTGTCCTGATTTAGTAATTGATTCTGACACTTGCATCATCCTCATTTATATTTTTCAGACAGAAATGTTAGCCATCTTGTAAGTATGCAAATTGCTTGTTGAAGCAAGAAAGGGAAGGTTCCAGTGCAGAACTTCTGTGTACTATTACCCTAAAATCTTGACACTCTCTTCTGCATGAATGGGCAGCCTCACTTGACATTGAGGCTTAATGATCTTAGGTGTACAGCACAGATGAAAACAGGGACAACAGCAAAGACATAGACCCTGTTTTCCTCTGTGCTGTAAACCTAACATCATGAATCACCAACCTGTCCAATCGACCACCTTACTTTGAAGCTTATTTAATCGAACGAGGCATGTTTAATACTACATTGAGTGGATACTTATATTTGAAACAAGGAGACTTTCTGTATAAAGGATAGACATTTTGGGAAGCACTGTTCTAGAGATTGCTCAAGATATGAGCTTTGTGGTAGCCCTGTTGCAGATAAGATCAATGTATTCTACATGCGTATTTTCCTCCGGGAATGCAAGGTGATGAAGTGGGTGGGTGTTTCTTCGTCCTCTTTTTTCCAGTTCAAGCCGTTCCAGTTCTTCGTCTCCCACAGTGAATTTTTTAGACACGGTGGCGTGTTATTCATGGCCTTGCACCCGTGTAACTACTCCTTCCGTGTGATGGCTCATCGCTGGCTGGACCGGAAACTGGACCCGTCCGGTTTACTTCGTTATGCTGAACGCACGGGTGAGCTATAGCTTTCACTGAAACTTCGTGGTGCTTTTTACTGATGGCTACCAAACTTCATCATCACACTTTAAAATATGGCAATCAATTGGCGTTACGTCATAATGGCAAGAAATGGGAACTGCATCATCATAGTGGATTTATAAATTAAAAGGAAAATGAAATAATGTAAGCTTAAAATAAACGTAAGAAAAATAATCGGTATCGTAAAGTCGAGAAGGCAGAACGAGACATTGGTAGACATGATGGTAAATTGAAAAAGGCAGAAAAAGAGAAATACTTGCAAAATGACTGCATGGTATAAAATTGTGCAGTGAATGGTAGTAAATGAGAAATTCTTAAACAGTAACATGCCTGTGTGCCAGCAACCAGAAAGCCAAAGATGATGTATGCAGGTGGGTGAGGTAATAATGACTGTATGTCTGAAGTATGCATGTAGGACTGCCTCTTCTATGATGTTAGTGCTAATGTCTGCCAGCAGACTGGCATCATTGTTCATTTGGTGTGCCTTTAATAAAGGCTATTTAAGACTTGTCTCGTCATCAGCTGTTCACAGTTGTAACAATGTATTTGAAAGTTTATAATTAAGGTTGGAGTGAGAGGGCTTTTATTCATGTTGCTATGAGCCAGAACGTAACGCAAGCGTGGCCCAGTCCCTATGTGCAAGCATTCTTCTATGCGCTGCCGTACATTATTTTGCTAGACACGAAGGGAGCAACATGATACAGAGAAGAAATGCAATTCTTTCTGTCTTTACATTGCTGCTTACGTTGCATCGTATAGTAGACTGTAGTAAAAAACTAAAAACTAATTTTGGCTAAGAATGAGATCTATTCGTATACTGATGAGTTTGCAAGTCACTTGGTTGTCTTTATTGTTCTTACAAAAGTACATTTTTCTTTGTGCATGTTAGTATTTTTCTATCTATTCTTGAATGTGAGCATTGTCTTCTTCTTTGTCCTTTCCCCCGCCTCTTTGCTCTCCACCTTTTTTTTTTACCCCTCCCCGTGTGCTTCCTGGTAGAAGTGATCTCCCAAGGAGCCATAATTGCCATCTGCCTCGTGGTCGTGGCCATTGTGGCCGCAGCTGCTGCTGTCATGTGCTTCATCTACCAGAAGAAGAAGTGAGTGTCTTGTACCGATCCCCACCTAAGCACAGTTCTTGTTCCCCGCCTCTTTCTCCCACACTCACAAAGCTCAATTTTGTTCTCTAGAATTTGTAACATTTCCAGCCGACAAAATGCCACTATAGCACAGATGCACGGTTGTTTTAGATCGTTCATACAGTTGAACCCGCATATATAGAGCCAACACATAATGAATTATTGTGTATATTGAACAGTTGTAGAATCCCCTTGACTATATCTTGATATATAAAATATTTTATACATTGAATTACCTATATCTAGAACTTGCTGTGATCCCCTTCAGATTTGATATATGCTGGTTTGAATGTATAACATTTCGCAGGGGCCACCTGCACAAAGTGTTCAATCTGTGAGTGAATTTGCGCAATGTCGAAAAGAGAGAATAGTGCAGGCTGCAGTTTGCTTGAATTGAGACATTTTGAGAACTTTTTAGTTCTACATTAGTCTCTCAATAACGTAAAAGAGAGACATGGCTGAGCTTTACTAACAATCCGTTCCACTCGTATTTCGAGCGTTTCACACTCCAGCGAACCTGGCCCTCACGTTCTTGATAACCAAGTTTCCCAGAAGTGCAAAACAAAGGCATGTCCTCTTCACTTCTTCACTCAGTCCTCGCCTTTCTGAGTGCTAAATGAATTGAAACATTAAATGTACTGAGGCCCAACATTTTTGCTGGGAGAGTGTAATTGGGTATTGCATTGTTGTACAGTCAAACCTCGTTAATACGTACCCGCTTTAAACGTACGAACGGTTAAAACGTAGTTGCGACGAATCCCCGGCCGAGTCTCATAGAGCCCAATGCATTCGCTGACCAAGGAGAGACATGGGTCTTAAAAAGTGGTTTTTTAAAAGTTGGGTGAATGGCATGAAATTTAAAACACTTATTCAGCTTTTTCCATAGATTCAAAATATCTAAGCAGATTTTTAATAGCTGCATTAGAACAAAAGATATGCAATTTATAACACAAATTTAAGCATATTTCTTACGGGGATTTTTGGCAACTTTGCTTTGTCAAACACAAAAACAAAGTATGTGGCAAGATTGCCAGGAAGCTGGTCTAGCCGGTGATGCTATTTATTTTCTTATAATGTTGTTGACCAAATTATAATTCTCGATAATCAAAAATAGTATGCAGCAAAAAAATTTCACTCACATTTACTTCTATTTATTTTGCATTCAAAGTTTGTTGATGGCAATCAGATTAGCATCACCGGCTAGAGCAGTTCTCTGGCAGTCTTGCCACATACTTTGTTTCTGTGTTTGACAAAGCAAAGTTGCCGAAAATTCCCGTAAGAAATATGTTTTTAGAGATTGCACATCTTTTGTACTAATGCAGCTACCAAAAACCTAATTAGAGATTTGGAATCTGCAGAAAAAATTGGATAAGTTTGTTAAATGTCATTCAGTTCACCCAGATAATAAAAGAAATAAAAAAAAGACCCGCGTCTCCCCTTAAGGGGAGACGTGGGTCTTAAAAAATGGTTTTTTAAAAGTTGGGTGAATGGCATGAAATTTAATACACTTATTCAGCTTTTTCTGCAGATTCAAAATCTCTAAGTAGATTTTTAATAGCTGCATTAGAACAAAGGATATGCAATTTCTAACACATATTTAAGCATATTTCTTACGGGGATTTTTGGCAACATTGCTTTGTCAAACACAAAAACAAAGTATGTGGCAAGATTGCCAGGAAGCTGGTCTAGCCGGTGATGCTATTTATTTTCTTATAATGTTGTTCACCAAATTATAATTCTCGATTGTCAGAAATAGTAAGCAGCAAAAAAACTTCACTCACATTTACGTCTATTTATTTTGCATTCAAAGTTTGTTGAAGACAATCGGATTAGCATCACCGGCTAAACCAGCTCTCTGGCAGCCTTGCCACATACTTTGTTTCTGTGTTTGACAAAGCAAAGTTGCCCAAAATTCCCGTAAGAAATATGCTTTTAGAGATTGCACATCTTTTGTACTAATGCAGCTACCAAAAATCTAATTAGAGATTTGGAATCTGCAGAAAAAATGGCATAAGTTTGTGAAATTTCGTTCAGTTCACCCAGCTAATAAAATAAATAAAAAAAAAGACCCGCGTCTCCCCTTAAGCCGTAGTGGTTCGCCCTATGCCTACCGGTTAGTGCGTACCCTGCGTACCGCGATAACTTTTTGTGCCATAATATTTTACTGCGCCGCTCAACTTCCCGATGCCAGAATGTGCCGCCAAAGGTCTTCCGCCTTTTTGAGAAGTGCGCAGATCAGTCGATCCCCGATTCCGACTTCCGCGCGATTGCGGCGACGCCTTTGCGGCTAAGCATCGGGAAAGAACGAAGGCGAGGTGGCGGCCACCGACGAATGCGCCGACATGACTTATCGCCGACAACCTTATCACAATAAGTATCTTCAGCTATCTGCTCGGGCACGCGTGCGGCGCAGCGCTACTTTTAAGCCTACTGCACGCTTTTATTAGGCGACAACCTGAACGCGCTGGGCCGCCGATCGCTGCCGCTTCGTTGTGCGCGGCCGTCTTCAAGGCTGAAGTTGAATTAATGGCACAAATGCTCGGGCAGGGACGAAGAACTTCAGCCATGTACCAACTAGCCCGACAGCAAACGCTACTAAGCCGTCATCAGGCGCGCACCGTTTTGTAGAAGCGAAAGCAGATCGCGCGTAGTTAGCGTTGCGGGTCGCGGGCGCCGAGAAACCTCGCTGCATTGACGCTATCACACTAAACGCACGTGTACGATACAGCAAGCGTAGCGCAGTTGTAACCATACTGCACGCTTTTATTAGGCGACCACCCAAAGCGCCTCCGTCCGCTGCCAGGACCGATAGAGCATCGTGGAGTGCGCATCGCTTGCATGAAGCTCGTCATCGCTGCGTTAACCGAACAAGCTACTCGCCGCATCTGTGCACGATCTGGATCGAAGTGGTTACGAACAACATTCCCACGATAAATGCGCGCGTGCGGCACAGCAAGCGGCCCGGTAGTGACGGCGTGAGCCGAGTAGGCGACGCGCTGCACGCAACTAGCCGGGAGACGATCGGCGCCACGCGGCCGTACCGCGTTTCACTAAAACTGTGTCAGTTTTCGTTTAGTAGCAGATCGCGGTTAGACGCACGCACATATACCGCGGAAAGCAGACGTGCGGTCACTGCGTTGAGCGCGTATCCTGGATCCTGCAATAGTTTCGAAATGCTCTTCGGCGTCGCCACTACGCGCTATCGGGCGATCGTGCGTGTGTGCCAGGATCTTTTCTCCACTTTGGCAAAAAGAAAAGGCTTTGCGGTGGATACTTTAGGCAATATATGCTGTGGCACTCTATTTATTTGCTGGTGGCGATGGCGTACGCTAGGAGATTCAAATTTGTACTTGGTGTTTAATGCGTACTACCGTTTAGTGCGTAGTTATGCCGCGTTCCCGGCAGGTACGTATTAACGAGGTTTCACTGTACAGTGAAACCACGTACCTGCCAGGAACGCAGCATAACAACGCACTAAACGGTAGTACGCATTAACCACTATCGCCGCCAGCAAAGAAATAAACAGAGTGCCACAGCAAATATTGCCTAAAGTACCCACGGCAAAGCCTCTTTTTTTCTTTTTGTCAAAGTGGAGAAAAGATCCTGGCACTCCCGTACGACCGCCCGATAGCGCGCGGTGGCCACGCCAAAGGGCATTTTGAAACTATTGCAGGGTCCGGGATACGCAGTTACCCACAGAACGGAGAGTGTCTGCTTTGCACGGTATACTATGTGTATGCGTCTGTACCGCAATCTGCTACTAAATAAAAACTGACACAGTTCCAGTGAAACGCAGTACGGCCGCGTGAATCGTCAGGATCGTCTCCTGGCTAGTTGCGTGCAGCGTGTCGGCTACTTGGCTCACGCCGTCACTGCCGGGCCGCTTGCTGTGCCGCTCACTGTGCCGCACGCGCACATTTGTCGTGGGAATGTTCTTCGTACCAACTGGCGCTCCAGATCGTGCTCAGATGCGGCAAGTAGCTTGTCTGGTTAACACTGCGATGATGAGCTTCGTGCAAGCGATGCGCACTCCGCGACGCTCTAGCGGTCCTGGAAGCGGACGGAGGCGTGTTGGGTGGTCGCCTAATAAAAGCGTGCAGTATGGTTACAACAGCGCTGTGCTCGCTGCACCGCACGCGTGCGTTTAGCGTGATAGCATGAATTCGGCGAGGTTTCTCGGTGCCCGCAGCCCGCAACACTTAACTCCTCAACAGCGATCTGCTTTCATTTCTACAAAGCGGTGTGCGCTTGAAGACGGCCCCGCACAACGAGGCGGCAGCTATCGGCGGCCCAGCTCGTTCAGTTTGTCGCCTAATAAAAGCGTGCAGTATGCTGAAAAAGTAGCGCTGCGCCGCACGCGTGCCCGGGCAGATAGAGATACTTATTGTGATAACGTTGTCGGCGATAAGTCATGCTGGTGCGTTCGTCAGTGGCCGCCACCTCACCTTCGTTTTTTCACGATACTTACCTGCAAAGGCGTCGCCGCAATCGCGCGGAATTCGAAATCGGTGATCGACCGCTATCCGCACTTCTCAAAACAACGGAAAACCTTTGGCGGCCCGTTGTGGCATAGAAAAGTTCAGCGGCGCAGTAAAATTTTTTGGCACAAAAGGTTATCGTGGTACGCAGGGTACGCACTAACCGGTAGGCATAGGGCGAACCACTATGGCTTAAGCGGTCAGCGAATGCATTGGGCACTATGGGACTCGGTTGGGGATTCGTCGCAACTACGTTTTAACCGTTAGTACGTTTAAAGTGGGTACGTATAAACAAGGTTTGACTGTGCAGGGTTCCAGAAGTGATTGCAGTAGTATACAGTGGACTCTGATTAAACGGAACCTGAAGGGACCAGGAAATTATGTTCCATTTAAGCAGCAGTTCCATTTAAAAGCTTTCCATTTACTGAAAGTCCAATCACCAGTATATGCACTGGTGATTGCATCTGTATTTTCATTTGTTGTATATATGGATCTTACGAACTCTTTGTTCATGTTGTTGTTGTTTGGTTGTGCATCTTTTGTTATGTCTTAGTAACATTGTGGAATAACTAAAAAAAACCTTGCAGACGAAACCCAGAGGTTCCCAATGGGCTTCTTTACTCTTCAACAAATCCAGAGTATGTCAGTTCAGGTGAGTACTAAAACTAATTGTTGAAATATAACACATTGGCATGCATGCCACCGTTACTGTCACTAATGACATCTCTTGTAGCAGTGCACTAAAGAATGGAGTTTAATATTAATCTATTTTTTGTCAGGTCACAGCCAGAAAATTACTATTAAAATAAATACAAAGCTCGAAAATACAAAATTAAGTCAATACGCCATATGTGCGAGCAGTATGGCTCGAATAATGAGATTTGAACTATAAATGTGCACATTAGCATTTATTTTGTTGTTGAAGAACTACAGATGCTTTGTGAAATGGTGCATAGAGGTATGACCACATTGTGTGTGTTGACACAGTCACTGGCTCGTGAATCGTACATCAATAATTCCTCAGGTGCAGTGTGGATGTATCGCATGGATCAAAAAATAAATTGCCTCTTGATATTAGCCGTGCATTTGTGCCAGAACTAATTATCGCAATGTGCTCCGTAACAGCATCAGCAACACCTAGTTTGTGTCGATTCTCCCTTGTTGTGTAGCCTGATGAGAGCAAGCCTTATACCCATCCTCTCCATTGCAGTGTATGAACCCGATGAATGGGAAGTGCCCCGCGAGTCCATTCAAGTGGTGAAGGCACTGGGCCAGGGCTCCTTTGGCATGGTCTACGAAGGACTCATCTACAACTTGAAGCCAGACAAACCAGAGACGAGGTGTGCCATAAAGGTGAGCGTTTCTTCTTCTTCGGTGCCTCCGCATGTCTTGCTGTTCGATTACGTAATTTGAAACCCAATTCTTTCTACGACAAGTCCTGTCTTGGCATTCGAACAACTTAACAAAGTTAGTAGTGTGTACTCGGAGTGTATGAGCCTGACACAGGATACTCACTCATTTTCAGCACCTACAAACCTAGGATAACATGTGGCCTCTCACGAAGTACTAGTATTAATAAAAGTGATTACCCTCATTTCGAGTGCGCTTTGGATTTGAGAAAATACGGTGCTTCACTTGTATTATACTCTTGAAACACCACTGTTTTTACTAAGCGTGAATGCATAGAGTAATAAATCGACTCAGTTCTGATCCAAGCAATTTACCTGCATGGTGCTCAAGTAGTGAACTTCACATCAATGCTTCGAAAAGTCAGTTTACACTTTTTCATACACGTAAACATGTCATCATGCCGGCACCGCGGCTTATTTTATAAACACACATTCTTTCACCTGCCTTTTTAAAGTTATGTTCGTTGGCGTCAAACTACATAGATTGTTAACTTAACTTTAACCTGCATGTTGACATGGTCTAAAGAAAAAATGCTTTTAGAATAAGAATACTAATTTTAACACTCTCGCATTTTCTCCAATAGTAGATGAGAACTTCACTTTATTACTGCATACTGCCACTATGACACGGCATCTCATTTTGTGGAAACGTGTCACATCTACAACACTTGCAAGATCAAGCTTTGAAGATTATCAATTTTTGTGGTTACATGTCACATGCAGTAATAATTTACAGATCCTTAGTGATGCTACCATTACGTTATACACTCCAGCTCAGATTGGTTTCGCTGATATTCTGTACACTCATCCATTAAATATTTTTAGATTGTATTAAGCAGACATATTGCCATGTGGAGGGCTCGATATTCCCAGGCCTTTTGTGGTTGCGCTGCTGTCTGCTGCTCCTGCGCCCAGTCCTCTGCTCGCTTTATATTTTGGCTACAGTTCCCACCCACCATAGCATTGTGGAGTTGAACTCTGCCATTCATCATGCCTGACAATGCCAGCCAGACACCACTGCCTGGCCTTGCCAGCTACTGGGTTTGCTGGTGCACAGAGTCAGGGAGATCCTCACACCTTCTGTGACACGGATGATGAAGACGTTGAAGTGTGGCTGGAATCATGTGAAAGAGCAAGCACCCTAAAAAAATGGGACGATACCCTGAAGCTCAACAGTATGCTCTTTTATTTAACGGATGTTACCATTCTGTGGTTCAAAGACCACAAAGCCGATTAGCTCACGTGGGTTTTCGTTTGAGGACAAGCACCAAAAAAATTTTCCACTTCCCTGGCATGCATAAGCTTCATGCAGACCAACACCTCTGAACCTGATCCCTGCAAACTGGGGAAACAGTCACCAGGGGGGCTATTTTGTACGTGTTCTGTCACAGAACAGAGGCGGAGCGTTCTGTGAGCTGCACGGGATTGGTCGAGGCTCGATTCAAATTCAAATTCAATATGCATTGTTTCACGGTCCAAGACGTGAGAATAACCTGGAAAAGCCATAGAACGGTCACGTGACAGCCACAGAACGGCCGCAGACCTCGTTCCGTCGACCTCCTCTCCCCATTCTATCGACAAAAATGGATACAAAACGGGCTCCGGACAACTTGGATTGGATCCAAACGTATGCGCGTGGGTTGGGGAGAGGAGGAGCGGCTCCACGCGCTGACTGGTATTCAGCCATCTCCCTTTTGCGACAGTTTGCGAAAATGGCGTCTCCGTTCTCGTTCATGCCATTTCGTGTCGCTTGTGTGGCTACTGCAGTCACGCAGAAACGAAGCCCCGAGGTAGAAGATGCGTTTGAGGTGATGACTGAAGAGGAGTTCCGGCGGCACTTTCTTCTGAAAAACGGTTCGAATGTTCGCGCTGTTTAAATATTACTACAAGTGGACAAATACTAGAAGTATTGGTTGAAACAGCGTGGTAGCCAGCGCCACTATCGACAGTCTCTCGAAAGTATGACACCACCTAGCGCTATGTCAAGATGCTAACGTAAATAAATTGTTAATGTAATCGCATTCTTCAGTTTAAAGCTTTGAAAAACAATGTCAGACAATATTGATGTTCAGCTATAAGGATTCCATCATTTTTCGTGCGCTGAAAATATTCACAAATTCCTTAGATAGCTATTGGCTGCTTGCTCCCTCTCGTTCTTCCGTTCGGTCCCGCCTCCGTTCTGTGACAGAACGCGTACAAAATAGCCCCCCAGCTGCATAGAGGACATTGTCGACCTCTGCCAGCATGTCATCCCAACATAGGAGGTGGCGGACAACGTATGGCACAACATGACTGGCGTTTCCAATGATGTCTCTGAGCTTTGTTGAGGTTGTTGCATGGCCACCACCTCAGACTTTCAAGCTCTTTACACCAGCCTTGCCACTGCACCCAGCTCCTCACTTAGTTCAGCTGACATACACACACAGCAGTTGTCAATGGAGCCCTTTCAACAACTGGCCAATATGTTTCGTGGGTGGTCTACCTGGCCATGTGACACGATTGTGCTGTCACTGCATACCATCCTATCATCTTCCTGCCTTGAACCTTATCCATATGTTTCACTGCATCCATCGTCCTTCACACCTGGGAACCCCAGCCAGACATTTTCACACTCAGACTGCTGCCCTTTTGTTGAGTGCTGCTCGCTGTCGCTTCAATGCCGTTCACTTTTGCTACTGCATTGTTGCACATCTACACCAAGACCTCCACTTAAATAATGCTGCTTTGGTACCACTCATCTCACCATCTTTGACAATGTGGTATCCAAAGGTGCTATTCTTTTTGATGACATTAAATCCCATGCGGTTGCAGATTTTGCTGAACCTTCCTTCCTGAAAGACAACTTCATACCTTCCTTGGCCTCTCTTGTTACTTTTGCGGTTTCATTCACAATTTTGCATCCATCACTGCTTCCTTGGATCCACCTATACGAAACGGCAAGAAAAATTGCGCCTTGTAACCCGCTTGTGACGATGGCTTCAAGGAGTTGCTTTGTCTGCTATAACCTTGCCACCGGTACTGCGTCACTTTGACCCTACTTCTCCGATCGAAGTACACACCAACACCAGCAGTGCTCGACTCTGCACTTTGCTCGCGTAGTGAACATCTGGATACTATGAGTACATCTTTGTATACACAAGCGTTGCCCTCACCAATGCCAAGATACTGTCATAGAAAAGGAATGTTTGACCATAATTTGGGTGCTTGCTAAATCTAGAACTTATCTCTATGGCCATTGCTTCGACGTAGTGAACGACTGTCATGCGCTTTGTTGGCTGTCCACATTGAAGGACCCCTGAGGCCGATTAGCTTGCTGGTCATTATGGTTGCAAAATATCGACATGTGCATTGTCTACACGTCTAGCCACACCTCACCGATGCTGACGCACTTTCACGTTCGCCTCTGTCGACCGAAAACGCTGCCTGCCTATCTGTCTTTCACAAAGCACTTTCGTCCGCAGCAGACTGTGACGTGGTTTCAGAGCAAAGCAAGGGCGCCTGGATTAGCACTCTTCTCCACTTCCCTTTGGGGAGCAGTTGCAGTGAACAGGAATGCCCGGTGCTGCAGCCACGCTGCCAGCTCTCCTTGTGGAGCGAGCTTGAGATTCCCTGGCCTGTTGTGGCTGAGATGTTGCCGGCTGCTGTTGTGCCCTGTCTTTTGCTCACTTTATAGATATAATTAATATTTCTGAACTTGCTAACAGTAGCAATAGTTTCTTCCTTTAATAAGCACTAACTGCATAACGTTTACTTCTCCTTTACGGGTATTGAATACTGGAACGAAATAATAACTAGGGGTGTGCGAATATTCAAACTTTCAAATATTTTTCCAATAGTGTTTGCTATTCGATTCGATTCGATTCACACCGAAATTTTACTATTCGAAGTATTCGAACTTCCGGAAAATAAATATAACAGTTTATAATAGTGGAAAATAAATATAAAGACAATAAATCGGCGTGCAGTGTGCTTGGTATTGAGTTTTGGGGCGCCGACGTGCAAAACTGCTAGCCGCTTCCACCGGTGCTCTGAGTGGTCGCTGCTCGACGAGCTTGCCAGAGGGTCCGCTGCCAATACGTGAAATGCCCATCTACGGTTCCGAGGAGTCAGCAGGCGATGCAATTCGTTGCTTGTGATGAAACACATTGCAGCTTCTTCGCTTTCACTTGTCCGCTAGCGCGATGTTCTCGCCCGCAAAGTTCGGATTCGTCTCTTACGTCGGCGCCGTGAGCGGAGTTGGGCCTAGCCACAACTCCGAGCAGTAAGCTTGGTTGCGATGTGCGTGGCCGCGGTGCCCAATGTTTCGAAGTACGTCATGCTTGATTTCGAGTACAAAGAGCTGTCCCGCGATGGTCTTCGTCACCAGGTGCGACATGCTGATAAGCAGAACAGTCGGTCTGAGACGCATGTCTTTGATGTTCGCGAAGAGCGCGTCGCACTATCGTAATCGTAATACTTGAGCTTCTGCTTGCAGCTGCCAAACTAAAGCATATTATATTCTAAGTGATCGTTGACCTGTGAACACAGAACGAGTGCAAACGCATCGCTAAGTAGCGCGATTTTAGACAGCCGTGACCTCGCGACGTGCAAGCAGCAGATGATGCCCTCCCAGAGTGAGGATCGGACCAATGGCAAGGCATGCTGGAGCAACATGGCGGACACAGCCAGTCGAAGGCCTCGGAACGAACTTCAAACGTCTTTTTGTACGCTTTTTTCTGAACGGAGGACCTAGCGGAAGCTGGAAATTTGAAGACTGAGAAATGCTCTTTCCGACGAGCCCAAGATGGCGGCGCCCGGTTGTACCATTGCGGAGCAGTAATTTTTTTAAACACAGCTTTTTTTTGTGATTTCCGCAGTAATTTTCGCCACCTCAACAAGCACAACAAATATTTTACCAGCCAGGTGACGTTGAGTTTACTCACATCTATTGTGGATCGAACAAAGTTGTTTCACTCACTCACTCACCACACTTCTACGTAGTTTTCAGTGACAGTATTTTGGAATCAGAAAAAGGACTGCAATACCGAAAATGCGATTTTAGAAAATCGATTTTTTTTTTTTCACGATCCAAAAGCCGTATCCACCCTGAGGAATAAATTGGTTCTTTGACCATGCTTGTGACTTGTAACTGTTCCTATCTCATAAGAACATACTTAGGGATTCTCTGCAACTTTTTTCTATAATTTCACTGCGAAGTATTCGAAAATTATTCGATTCGATTCGCACTCAGTCTTTATTATTCGAATTCACTTCGCACCGAAAATCTTGCTATTCACACAGCTCTACTACTAACGCCATATTAAATCCTGTCGAAATATTTGTTATTTTGTTGATTGCTGTTTGTCTACAGACTTCTTATATATTATGAATATGTAATGTAACCAAACTTTTGTTTCAGTCATTGTTTTAATATTTGCTTATGTTTCAGTTTTTATTCTCTAACCATTAACATTTAAGAGAGACATTAAGTAATAGTCGTTAACCACACTGCTGGCTGTAGATGTAATATGATAAATATATAACCAAATTTATTTTGCTTTTTAATGTCTTGATGTTTGCTTATCTTTTACTTTTTATTCTCTCATTATCTTTTCTTAACCTTTTTAGAAACAGTTAAACCTCAGCATAACTAACTTCAATATAACAAAGTATTTAACTTTTTATAACTTTATGTTCATAGAACACCATGCATTTTTTAACCTCCATATAACAAAGAGTGTTTATCCGTGATTTCAGTATAAAAAAATTCCACTGCTACCGCAAGGGAAGACCAAGGAAATAAATTGAAATGCAGGTTTAACTATATAATAGTTTTCACTGCGTAGTATTTATTTAAGTTGTTCGTATTTCATTGGTATTTTGTATATTCTAAGCATTTTTGTTTCTGATTATTTGCTATATTAACATC
This sequence comes from Rhipicephalus sanguineus, assembly GCF_013339695.2. Taxonomy (NCBI): domain Eukaryota; kingdom Metazoa; phylum Arthropoda; class Arachnida; order Ixodida; family Ixodidae; genus Rhipicephalus; species Rhipicephalus sanguineus. Next base: position 143,919,851 of record NC_051178.1, on the reverse strand, counting down.
ATATATGTTGAGGTGCGTCATTGCAATGCTTCAAAATTAGGCTTGCGCGAATAGTAAATTTTAGGTCCGAAGCGAATAGTGATTTAGTGAAATAATTTCAAAGCGAATTCGAAAAATATATATCACATATTATAAAGAAAAATGAACATATTTGTCATGACCCAACTAGCCTGCACAATATTTTTAAAGTTGAAACAAGGCATGTGCAAATGTCATTCTTTTTGGTTCGAAGGGAAGTGGCAGCAACTTTGAGTAGCAGCAGGATTTGATTTGTGGTAGAATGCAAGTGATAACCTGTAAAATACGTTACGTTTTAAAATTTACTATACTTATAACATATAAGCCGGTATAACAAGCCTTTAAACTTAAAAAATGATGAATCGATCTGAGGGTAATGCAGTAAAACCTCATTAATTCAAATCACAGGCTGGGTCCGAGCTAGTTGGTACAGTGACATTATGAACTGTTAAGCACATGAAGACGGGAACAAGAAGATTCTGATTCAGTATATTTCTACCACATCGAGCATTGTTCCCCTGTGTGTGCTTCTTGATCCTTCCTGGTAAGCGCTCTGTGTGTCGTCGTCTTGTTCCAGTCCTTGCACGCTTAATGGTTCATAATCTCATTAATTCGAACTTGGTTATTTTGAAATCGCGCATAATTCGAAGGATTTCTGTGGTCCTGTATTTTACAATGTAAATTTGAGCGGATAATTTGAAGTGGCGGTCAGTACCAGCCCGGTTAATTCGAAAACTTTGGGTGCCATGTGCCAGTTCCCAATCCCGATTCAGCCGCAAATCCGCAGAAACGATGGCCCTTAGAAGCCACAAGGCAGTGCAGTGTAGCGATAGAGTGACAAGTGAAGCAACCCACCCTCGCTGCTGCCAACGCAAGGAAAAAAAAAAAAGCAGTCTCATGATCAGCTGAAATGTGTGCCTGTAGAAAAGAAGACGTGCTTCACTGCACCACAGCGGTGACACGCGGGCAGCATGACGCACGCATCTCGCAATGTCAGCGCATCATGATTTACCTATTCTTTCTGGGAAAATAGAGAAATTAATGAAGGAAGGTCTGACGGATTTCGCGATGTATGCGAACCTCCAATTGGCAGTTGCTCCAGCAATTAGTGCACTTGCACTGCAGGCGCAGTACTTGCCTGCAACGCCTACTTCGAAAACTCATTTTAAAAGCTTCAATGATCATCTTTTCCACCCAGAACATATAGCAAATACCGTCACACTGGTCATTATTAAATTCTTTATTTTACCAGAAAGAACGGGCGAATGGTCGCATCATGACGCGCTGACGTTGCGAGGAGCAGGTGACATGCTGCCCGCGTGTCACCACTGTGTTGCAGTGAAGCACATCTTATCCGCAGGCGCGCATTTTAGTTGATCACGAGGCCGTTTTTTTTTTTCTTCTTTTTTTTTTCTTGCGCTGGCAGCAGCGAGGCCCGCGTTTCCCTGGTTTAGCAGCAGAATTGGGACTAGGTATTGCTGGAAAACATAACCCTTGGAGCCGCAAACTAGCAGGCACAGCAAACGACCACCTCTGATTACTTTCAGTAATTCAAAGTTTCTTGCATCCCGGTTTATTGTTTGGTTAATTTGAAAACCCGCTTAATTAGAAGATTTTTCACAGTCCCAGTGACCTTGAATTAACAAGGTTTTACTCTTATGTTCATATAATCTTAAAATGTGGCTTCGCGGCAGTGCGGATTTCCCCTGGATAGGTGTATTCACGGTATAGCACCCCTCCACTGAAGTGAAACTACCTTTACAGGGTTACATGCGGTTTACAGTAGAACCTCGTTGATACGTTTCCGAAAAAAACGCGGAAAATAAACGTACGATCCGGGAAAACGTACGATCCGAATCCAGTAAAAATTGAGGCTGACAAGGCCATATTGAGGTGCAAGGGCAACAAACATTTATTTCTCAAAAAACATGGAGGGACTCTTCGATTTTTGAACTCCTGGCATCTCGCTGGCAGCCAGAGGTCAGCCAGCTAGTTCCGGTCCTGACCGAAAATAACCTCGTGGTCACGTGTATTGAAATCCCGAGACAACCCGAATATAGCAAAATTGAGCTCTGTGACAACCAGCGTAAACGTAAAGAAACGCTACCGCCGTGTCAGTGGATGAAACTTTGCGCTGCATGAGCGTCGGTTCTTTCTGCATTGCCGCTTAAAAATATGGGGCTAGGTTTGCCGAAGAGCAGAAGTGATATTCTCGAGCATACGCATTTCGGATACGATAACGTACATTCGCAAGATCACGCGTGACTTGCCCCGTCCATGAAGAAAAATCCGCCCCGCTAAAGGCTTAACAAGCTCAACTCCTCGCAGTGCACGTAACAATCGTGGCACAACACGATATGCGAAATCTCACGAAAGTGATAAGCGTCCCCGAAAGCGACAGCTGCTCGCGGCTATCGCATACATACTACGTTGCATACTCGCGCTGATCAGTTTGAGTTCTGTCTTAACCTGAGACATGTGCTATGTTCGCCGCCACTCGTAATCGCACCATCTCGCTCGGCGGAACGGGCTTTAAAAGATAACAGCCGGCGTAATGGCAACCGAAGGTGAAGTCCCCAAGCGCCCGCACTTTGATCTGTCGAGTCCTCAAAAAGATGGCGGCGAGCGCGCATCGTCTCGTTTTGGCGCCTGATAACCAGAAACCTTCCAGATATCTTCCAGAACAAATCTTTTCTGGCAGCTCTGACGACCCGCTGGTAGGCAGAACTGCCCAGCCAGAGAAATACGCGGACTGGAATTGCGCTGGGCGCAGCAACCCAAAAACGAATGTGCTCCGGGAGAAAGGGGGGGGGGGGAATTATCAGCCATATTCACTGGGCACAATGGCGGCGTTGCTATGGTTATGGGTCGCAGCGTGTTGTGCAGCGGTGGCGATGCGGCGGCGGCATGTGCGTTTCTGCGGCAAGGCGTTTGAAGATTTTGACGGCCAGCGCCGCCGCCTGCCTTCGGGTCGGTGTGTGGTTGACAGAGAGTGGCGATCGGGCAATTCAGAGAAGACGCGGAGAGAAAAGGCGGAGGGGGGGGTGGGGGGTGGGAAAGGCACTGCGGAGAAGCTGCCGTCGCCGCGCGGCGGCTGTCTGCCACTTCGCGCTTCACAAGTACACGAGAGAGCCCTTTTTGCACACCTGAATGAAAGTTTCTGAGTACAAAACGTATTATACGACCACAATTTTCCGCGGTGCTGAACGTTGCTGCCAAATAATCGTAGTTTCCGGAAACTTATTAACCGGAACGTATTACACACAGCTGTATTGGGTTATTTTTAATTTTCGCGATTTCGAGCGTAGGAGCCGGGAAATCGTACTAAGCGGCAACGTATCAACAAGTTTCTACTGTATATATGTCTATTCGTTCATTTCGAATACTTTGAAATTTCCTAGAATTTAAATTCGTGTCGAAGCTAATTTGAATACAGTAATATTCATGCGAATATTCAAGTATATTCGTTCGATTATTCGAATCACTCGAATATTCGCACAAGCCTATTCAAAATATTTGTTAATTATTCACAGGATGTTCTCAGACAGTTTTATAACTAATGTTGAATGAATGAATGTACTATTCTACAAGTTTACAGCATCGTGTCCAAGTTCAGCTATAATACTGGGGGGCAGTGTGAGAGTGACTTCAAGAGACAATGAGGTAAATGTTTACTGCCTGCTGAAAGGAATGTAATAGTCTTCTACAACTTCTTTGTCTTTGTGATAGCCTTTTGTAACCATTCATATAACGTCAACATTTTTTGTGGCACCATATGCAGAAAGTGTAACGCTTTCGTAGCACTGTATGGATCCTGTTAGGGTGCTTTGAAATCAAGAATGTTTGGAATCCCTTGAGATGTGTTGTTGTGAGCACTGTGTCCAAGTAAATGCTCAGTTGCATGTTACCAGATGATCGTATGTTTATAAACTCGGGTCGTGTTCTCGGTTGATCTGTTTTGGTGACACCTCCATTGGTGCATGACATAACGTATAGTGACTCACTGGCGTTACATGCATTCTGTCCTCTGGTTTAGCCAATCAACATCTCCGAATTGTGATCCATCAAGAATATGTTTCTCAGTACAGTCTACTCTCGTTACAACGGACCATGATGATCTGCCAAAAGGACCTACTTTATCTGAAGCCTGTAACACCCGATATTGCTGCTGCAGTTAAGGTTGAAAAGGTGGATTTTTTTTAGCTGCTGAGTATGTGTACTGGGAAAAACTAGAAAAGATTGTCAAATTCACGGTGCAAGTTCTGACCGCCGCCAGACTGCAATCAAAGATTGCGAGAATAACAAAAAAAGGAACCATTCAAGAAGTGCATGTGTGTGTGTTCACTTTCAACAAGTTCAGCTGAAAAAGGGTGAAACTTGTGCACACAAAAAAGACACTGACAAAGAAAGTGATGACTGGACGATGCGCTTACTTCCAACAGAATGTTTATTAAACAGAGGCGGAACATATACGCTGACCAATACGCGCAGGCGCTGAGAGTCTTGGCTGGCACTCTCAGCGCCTATACATTGACACGTGCGGAGCCATGCCACTGCGTTTTGTTTAAGAATGTAAACTCTTTTTCTGTTAGGTCAATAGATGCTGTGCTGATACTAGAAGCTCCCGCTTTCGCGGTTTACACTGCCTCTAATCTCGCGGGTTGTCTTGTTGTTGCTAGAGCCGATGACGATGCAATTATCAAGTGAAGATTCACAACCACAGGTCCTGCAATGCTGACTAAGATGACCGGCTGCTATATTCCGAGAACTGTTAAAATGCTCACGTCTGTTATTTATGCACCTTCCGGTTTTCCGATATATTTCTTTCTGTTCTGTTGGAAGTAAGCGCGTCGTCCTGTCGTCACTTTCTGTTTCCGTGTCTTTTTTGGGCTCCACAACTTTCACCATCTATCACCACCAACAAGCCCATTCCTACTTCCTTTCAGCTGAAAAAGTTGCATAATGTGTACTGTCACCCGCACCTGCGCTTGTGTGTACACAATGAGGTAGTCCTTATCACAACTCGCTCAAATTGCGATTGCTCAGCAGCAGGTGTAAGAAACAACCACTTACAGATATCAGCTTGGTCAAATCTGTTGTCAGCCTATGTTGGCGTGGCAAAAGTATGTTTTATGCTCCTAATTTAAGAAAAATATTGCTGAATTTGTCCACTGTAGCCATAGTAGCAGAATTCATGAAAAGTGATGTTTGTGTCATTAATAAAATGGGTAGACCAATCTAAGGTTCAAAATAGGTCCACTTTATCCGGAGGTTCGTTGTACACGGGTCTGTTGTAACAAGTTGTAGACATTAGGGATCTATCGGGAGACCCGTGGCTCCTGGCCTAACATTTTCTTTGTTTCAAAAAGTTTAAGTGATATATGCGCTTGCGAAACTGCACATGTAATTTTACTCATGGCACTCCATTTCCTCATTTCCAGACGGTCAATGAAAGTGCCTCAATGCGTGAACGAATAGAATTCCTCCAAGAGGCATCTGTCATGAAGTAAGTACAGCTGTTCTTATGGCACCTGCCACTACTCTAACCTCGACATGCGCATGCATGACTGCTAACGACATGCATTTTCTAACACCCTAATTAAGTGACCTAAAGCATGCAGCATGGTTGTCCTCTATACATGGCTAATGTGTAGAAATCATGGCCACAATGTGATTTATGTAGCATCTTCGCTTCCTTGCAGCCAACTCTTGCTGCATATCATGTCACTGTCTCACATCATTGATAGAACAGCAACTTTTTTGTCAAAGCAAAGCGCAGAAACATGTACCAACAGTGCATGCAGTGTGTACAGTGGTCACGGATTGAAACATGACATCAAAACATGTAGTATAATGACTGGTGCGCACGATTGTTCGAGATAACTGTGTCATGTCGTTAAGAATCTGGCCTCTGAAGGTAATGTTGGATCTGATGTAAGTGTTCTAGTTGAAATTGTGCAGATGGGACATGAATTGAAGGCGGTGTAAACGAGAGTGTGCGCATTACTTAGCCCTAAAGTAGTTTACTCACCTGCATTTTTCTTTAACTGTCTCTGTAGATGTGGCAATGCCTTCGATGTGTACAAATTTTTGTCTGTGCCTGTTTGCAGGGCCTTCAGCTGTCAGCATGTGGTCAAACTGCTAGGTGTGGTGTCCAAGGACCAGCCTGTGTTCGTCCTAATGGAACTCATGTCACACGGTGACCTGAAGACTTACCTACGCTCACACAGGCCAGACAACGATGTGAGTACTGTCTGTACCTGCGGTTGATCACTTGCAACGAACCATGGTTTGACATTAGCTGTAGCAAACTGCTCATGCCGACATTCAAGTGCTTTCAATGTTAGGTTGAGCAGGTCCCAAGTATGTGCAAGACATGCCAACAATGGGCTCAGGTCATTCATACTTTCAAAAATATTTGAAGGAACATTTATTTACAAATGTTACACATCTGTCAGAAGCATGATGCAGATGCTGTTTCGAAGATGTCCTTAGGACATGCAAATCACTCTTTTTTTGCATAAGATGTAGTTTAGTTCACTTGCATGGATTTGTGTCTTTTGCAAGTGCAAATATGACGTTGAAAATCTCATTCTCACCTCGTATAACTTTTGCATCCTCTTTTCTCTTCTTTTTGGTATACCATAAAATTGTGAAAGTGGCCTATTTTGCCTTTTGAAGGCATGAGTCTCCATCTAGCCTATCTTTATATTCTTTCAGCTCTTTACAAAAATGCTGCACTGTATTGGAAGCTTCTGTTAGTGTGAGCCAATCTTGACTATTGAAATGCATGAGTTATTGCATTAAGCCTCATTTTCAGAGGTGGGGTTTTTTTTTTTTTTGGCTCACTATTGAATGCAGACCTGAGCACAGCCTCAAGTGCAGAGAACCACACCTCATATCTTCCACTCTAGTGTCGCATTATTGTTGGGTTACCGTGCAGGCAGTAACCAATACAAGCCAGATTTACAAGTGCCATGAGAAAGCACATTTTTTCTCTCTGAGCTCGAGCTCTGACCATAAAGAAAAACACAGTGTGTACTGATGGTCTGTGCAGATGGGAAAGATGTATACATGATGAAGATATATACAGATGAGGAAGATGCAAGTCACATATTGGGATTTAAGTAGTCACCTATTTGCACCCTTTTGTTGTTTCACCTGACAGCCTAACGACGAGGCCACTCAACCGCGAGGCACTCCTCCCACACTTAAGCAGATCCTCCAGATGGCAGCAGAGATAGCCGACGGAATGGCGTACCTGACAGCAAACAAGTTTGTGCACCGGGATCTGGCCGCTCGCAACTGCATGGTGGCGGAAGACCTGACAGTCAAGATTGGTGACTTTGGCATGACACGAGACATATACGAAACAGACTACTACAGAAAGGGGGGCAAGGGCCTGCTTCCCGTACGCTGGATGGCCCCTGAATCGCTCAAGGACGGAATCTTCACCAGCCATTCGGATGTCTGGTTAGTGCTTTGTATACTGTTCTCGCAAAATGGAAATGCGCCAATTTACGCTGACCTAGTACAAGTGCTTTCATGTGTACCATCTCCTGTTCTAGTTACATCGGCTTAATTTAGGCTCTTTTGCTTACATGCTGGGTCATTCCACGCCAACTGTCCCAGTCGGGGCGGCGCTCTACGAAAATCAGTTTCCATAAAAAAGTCTGAGAAAATTACACACATATAGACATTACTAATACAGTATTTTCCCAAAATAATTTCAGCGGCAAAAAATTTTGGGGCACGTGAGCGCCATTTGAACGTCACAAAATGTTGGAAAACCAGGTACGAAAAAAAAAAATTCGCTATAAATCGACCATTCTAGGCATTCTTTCAACACTTGCTTTTTCGCGTTTTTCGAGTGCGTTTTCAAGTTTTGCATTTTTGCGTTTTTCAAGAAGACGCTTAGGAAGTGAGAAAATGCAAGTGGTGACGCCACCTTGAAGTTGCTGCACCAGTCGCCGGGACGTCATAGATTTTGATGCCGCCTGCCAATGCCTACGTGGTTCCTAATTGGTAAAGATTAAGTACATTGCTCGAAGGAGCCAGAGACGTAACATACCAAGTTTAAGGAAAGGTCGTTAAGCCAGTGTAGCCAACATACAAAAAAAAAAGAAAACAGAAAAAAAGGAAACATTGGAATTTGTGACACACGCACGGAGATTTCGGCATGAAATATAAAAATGAAACTTTGACCTTGATTTTCTCCTCTATTAATAAATATATGATGGTGAAATTAGCGACATTAGACTACATGGAGTACAGTTTAGCAATCCAAACCGCTTCGTTGTTTCACTTTAGTGTCCCTCAACAAAGTGATAACCATTACATTTGCGGTGTCCATGCACCTGCCTTTGTTACAATATACTAGTACAGTCAAACCTCGATATATCGAACACGGACATATCGAATTATTGCCTATATCGAACGGTTCCTATATCACGTGGGAAATCGCATGCATTTTTAATTTTTTATTTCGAACGAAGTTTGACGTATAATGGATATATCGAACTCGGCCACCCCAAACCGCCCGCGCTCCGTTGACAGGCGGCGAGCTTTCCCGCCGCGCTCCGTTGACAGGCGGCGAGCTTTCCCGCAATTCTCGAAAAATAGCGGTAGCGCGGTGGGCGTTTACGACTGCTGCACACATCGATGGCGCCGAGTGCACCACTTGAACGTAGCGGCATACGCACGCCGCAGCCTTGCAGCAACGACGCACTGCACTTGTTGCACCAGCTCCTCCTTGATAGTATCACCAGGCATCCGTCGCATCGGTCGTTGTTGTGTTCGTGTGTTAGGCCCACGACCTCCTCTATAAACTTACGACCTGCTCATGCCGCCGCTCCCCGTGTCGCCAGATTTGCTTTTGCTTGTTTGCTTTTTTTTAGTTCTCCAAAGTGCCGCGGCACGCCTTGGCGCCACAACTTACCCCCATCGCTGCAGCCGCCAAGCTGCTGTTCTGCTTGGTGCGTGCGTGCGTTCGCTTGACGTTGTGTCACTCGAAGGCTATCGCTTGTCACATCTATCTTTAATAGATAAAACGTAGAGCTGGCCAGGCAACGTAGTGCACAGGACCTATAACCAACGTGTAGCGAGAGCGACGGAGTGGATATCGAAGGATGGCTAGCGCAGCCGAGGTAAACAGCCGAGTTAGGTGGCTTGATGAAATTCAAAAATTGATAATTGAGGGATAAAACCGAATTGGCGTGTGCAAGACGGGGCAATAGATCATTTCGAGAGGTCTTTACCCTGCAGTGGACACAGAATAGTCGGGTCATGATAATGACATCGGATATTTCACCCCTGCATTGAGATATTTGAAAGTTGTTGGATATCTGGGAGATTTTATCTGGTCCCAAAAGCAGTGTTTACTGGATCCTCTGGCAGTATTTTGCTTTGAGCTGGGCTGAATTTTAGTTCTGCCAGTAGTCATTGCAGATGGAATGCTGATGGACTGTAGGAAAAGCGTGGGGTGCTAGGTAGAATGTGCATATATATTCCTTTATGTCCTTGGTATATATTCCTTTACGTCCTTGGCACTAATAAATTGCATTTTGCAGGTATCAACATTTTCGTTGCACATTAGATTTTCCTGTATTGGTATCTGATGCTTCAAAAGCAATGTTTGGACTAGATTATTATTTACTACTGGTGCTGCAGTGTACCATTGATTCTTGGAATAAGACATTCGTTTGAACCATAAGCTTACTTATCTGTTTCTTGCAATTGTAAAGTGTGAATACAGCCACTTACAAATGTTTTTGAGCGTTAAACTTGTAGGAAAATTCCAATTTTTAGCACTGAGCAAGCAATTTATGCACATTTAAATTATAGCGGTCATAAGGGACTTGTCTGCTAAGCATTTTATTGTAAGGGTGAATGCATCAGGTGAAATAAAATTTCCTTCTTCAATCTTATGCCACAGAGGCTTTTGATGTGTGTCGGTACATCATGCATCACACGCATGATGTGCATTGGTGTGCGCAGGGTTCCCCGGGGGGGAGGGGGGGGGGGGGGCGAAGGCTCATCGCGGTGCACCCCCTCCCTATTAAGTCAATGTATTGGGCAGACTTTGCGTTCCCTCTTCTTATGTGACTGGGGGGGGGGGGGGGGGGGGCTCCCTGCCCTCCCTCTGCGCACGCCTATGATGATGTGAAGGAAACAATTGGCACCTGAAGCCTCAGGCAGCATCAGGAATAGTACATTATTGGTGGGAAATACCATATGGGTATATGCTAAAAGTTCGTGGAATATAACAGGGACAGTGCAAAGTGACTTAGCCATTTAAAAAGCATGCTTTAGATTATAAATGAAACTCGAGTTTCTATACATCGTTATGCCTATGATGGAAATAGAGCACGCAAGAGCTGTTGTCTCGTAACGCTTTGTATGTGAATGCTCCAGCAGTAAAAGCGTGGTCGCATCGCCGGTGTGAGACGCGGCAATGCCATCGACGCTCGAACAGAGGCCATAACTGCAATAAACTGTGTTTGATAATATTTGTATGTGCGAGAAATTGCTGTAACGTTATGATAATCCGCCGGTTTTGTCGCACGCTTCCATCGTTAGACGTTCGCTAGACCAAAGCACCCAGACGATAGTACAACTGCGCCCTTCTGTCGTCATCCGTGCACAGTATGACAACGATATACTTGAAGGGCGACGGGCAGGTCAGGAAAACTTACACGGGTCATCACATGCGTCGTTCGTACCGTATGTCGTCTTCATTTGCGTCGTAGAAACTTCGGTTTCAACTTGTTACAAGATCGCACCGTCTCGCCCACGAACGAATTATTTTTTCGGCTGCTAGACAGCGGTTAGTTAAGGCGCCGCTGCACAAAATAAAGTGAGGAAATAAGGCTTACGTTCTCTGGGTTATGTGTCGCATTTTGCTTTCGTTTGCCTGCACTTAGTTGGGGATGCAAAAACGCTCGCGCAGAGATTGAAATCCGGTAACGAACTTCCCGGAGCCATCCACCACGGTGCGTCTCACAGCCAGAATGTCGCTTCGAGAGGTTAAATCAGTGGATTGCTCGATCCACGCGTTAGAGACTAGAAAAACAATGAGAGGAACGCGCACACACGAGTGCACCACAACGGTCGTGCGTCGTCTGCTATGGGGGAAAGTTGTGGCGGCACCTGGCGGTATCTCCGGTCCCTACACGCCAATTTTTAGCTCCACACGCCACCGTAGGGATGGCGCCGGTGAGCAGGTCGTAAGTTTATAGAGGAGGTCGTGGTTAGGCCTGCCGCGCGTTGTGGTGTGTGTAGCGATGGCTGCAGACGCGAAGAAACGGACGACCCTGACTTTTGCAGCAAAACTGGAAGCAATCCAGCGCGTTGAGAATGGTGAGGAGAAGTCGAGCGTCGCGGACGGGTTAGGCATACCAAGGAGCACATTGAGTACTCTGCTCAAAAACAAAGCCGACATAAAGGCCAAGGCCGAGAAGAGTCAGCACTCGGGCGCGCGGCGTGTACGCAAAGCTGCTTTTGAAGATGTTGAGAAGTCTCTCCACAAGTGGTTCATGGACGCAAGGGCCCGAAATATTCCTGTATCGGGGCCGATGTTGCAACAGAAGGCAAAGAACTTTGCGTTCATTCTCGGCGTCGAGAATTTCAGTGCGAGTAGCGGTTGGCTACAACGTTTTAAGACTCGTTTCAATATTGTCGGGAAGACTGTGTCGGGAGAGAGTGAGGACGCCAATGATCAAGAAATTCAGAAGTGGCTTGATCATGAGTGGCCCAAAGTTCTCGCCAAGTATGAGCCGAGCCAAATCTTTAATGCTGACGAGACGGGCCTGTTCTGGCAAATGCTTCCGCGGCAAACACTGGACACTTGCGGGGACAAGTGCCACGGGGGCAAGCAAGGCAAGGCCCGTGTGACGGTCCTATTGGCTGCCAATATGGATGGGAGCACGAAGCTGCGGCCACTTGTAATTGGCAAATTTAAAACCCCGAGGTGCATGCGGAACTGCCCCAATATTCCGGTGACTTATGCCTGGAATAAGAAGTCGTGGATGACGAGGGATATTTTCCTCAAGTGGCTGAAGGCGTGGGATTCGGACCTGGTGCGTCAGGGACGGAAGGTATGCCTTATCGTCGATAACTGCACGGCACACCACACCGATGCCCAGCTGAGCAACATCAAAGTGGTATTTCTGCCGCCCGCCCAACACCACTTCGAAGATCCAACCGTTGGACCAGGGCATTATCCACACATTTAAGTCTATCTACAAGCGTCGGCTGATCGACATTTTGCTTGTAAGACTCCGGATGGGCCAAGATCTGAAGATCGATCTTTTGGGCGCCATCCAAATGCTCAAGGCGTCGTGGGAAAACGTCAAGCAGTCGACGATAGCCAACTGCTTTCGGCATGCGGGCTTCGGTGGACGCACTGACGAAGCATCAGTGGAAGAATCCGAGGAAGCTGGGTTGGCATGCGCAGATGAAGAAAGCGAGCTCGCCGAAACGTGGAGCAAGCTGGAGAGCTTTGTTGGTGCGGAGCCGCAAAGCATGTGCATCGAAGACTTCGTTGGAGGTGACGACAGCACTGGTACAACGGCGGAGCTAACGGATGTAGAGATCGTCGCCGAAGCTACCGCTGAGCAGCCGAATGAAGACGCTGCCGAGGTGGATCCCGCAAGCGCTGATGGTGCCCCGCTCCCGACATCAGCTGAGGTCGTAGCCGCTTTGGCCCTTGCGCGCCGCCACTGCAGCGCGATTGAAGGCACCGGCCTTTCACTTGTGGATCACCTGGACTATGTTGAGGACGCAGTCGTCAAACACGCCATTGCCAACAAAAAGCAGGCTACTCTTTTTCAGTATTTTAAGCCAACACAATAAATACTTTGTTTGAATCTTCAAGTGAGTATTTACTGCACCACGATTGGTTCGTTGGTTGTTTTCCACAAGTTCTTGACGCATTTTTTACGTGATTTTTTATATCGAATTCTGGATACAGTAATACCTCGTTAACTCGAAGTAGTAAAAACCAGAAAAAATTTCGAGATAAGCAGATTTTCGAGATAAGCAAAGTTGGACAAATTCCATTGAGAAGTTCAGTTCTAGCTAGAAACGTTATTTCTGCTGACCAGTTTCTTAACAGGAGCGCCTAACTGGCTCTTTGTAAAGGTTTTGAAGAAAAATAATGACATACCATCGCTATTAACCAGCTGTGTTTTTCGACACTGCCTTTTTATTTAGTGCAGAGAGACCGACTAAGGCTGGTCTGCCTCTCAGTAACACTTGTACCTAGCAAAGCTTTCTCGAGTTGCTTAACACGTCGCATGTGCCGATCATCCGCGCCGCTGCACTCAAATTTATTTCGCATCAAGCGAAGCATGTTTCTTGTTTCGGCGGATGTCGTCACACCTCGAGTAGCTGCGTCGACGCTGCCGCGATCACTGTGCGTGACGCCACATTGTTTGGCTTAAAAAATGGTCAAACCAGCCGATGTCGCAGGCTAGATCAGTTTAGCCCACCGCTAAGTCCAGAGAATCGGCCTTATCTGTCGATGTGACTGGAAGGGGCTCCTCTCGCACGATGCCACACATTCAGCGCCGTTCTGACGTCCGGAAACTTCGAGCCTCGAATCCGTTTCTTTGATTAGGGCTACCTTTCTTTGCAGCATCAGTGACTTGCTTTGCTTTGGTGGCGTTATCCTCACCACATCGCATGGCCGACGAAAAAATCCGCGCGACGTGCCTTGCGTAAATAAAATGCCGAAATCGCATCTGACGGTAAACAAAACGTGTACGACCCGAGCTATTTTGCAGGGCCTGCTTATGTGCACGTCTATAGCGTCACATGACGTGACACAGGGTTGCTCGACAAAGTTGGTATGCCGCTGGGTTCCGACTTTACTTTCGGGAACAGTGTTCACTTCGTCGTAAACGCGGCAGCCTCGCGCGAACCTTGTGAAACGTATGACATTTTGCCGCTAGTATTTTGTGAAACGGTTCGGCGGCGAAGTTTTGGTTCCATTCTCAGTCGAGATTTCGAGATAACCGAAAGTGGGCACGGAAATGCTTCGAGATAAAGGGCAATAAATACATTGCACCTATGGGAAATTGTTCGGTACCGCGGAAAACTTCGACTTAGCCGATTTTTCGAGATATGCGAGTTCGAGTTAACGAGGTATTACTGTATATCGAACTATTTCGCGATCGCCGTGCCGTTCGATATATTGAGGTTCGACTTACTAGTACTTGCTGCTGCACTTAGCTTAACACTGTTTGTGCGGAATGCCATGAGTACAGTCATATTATTAATTTTGCCTGGGATAATTATTATAGGAGCAGCGCGTCTTAAGACAGGTGTGCCCGTTCAGCTTATTCAGCCCTTATCTTTCTGCCATATCTCCTTTGGTATCTTGAATTTGTCACTTTTTGTGAGAAGCATGTCTTTTTCTGTAGAATGTTACTTTTAGCCATTGTATCCATTTTCTCCTTCTGCAGATCATATATATATGTATATCTTGTTAAATACTCAATCCAAAAGAAATGGCAAACATTTTTTTTTTTAAGCAATGATTTCATTCTTGAGAGGCTTCGGATGTCTTGCCCTCTAAGGTCATCTTTGACATCACTGGTATTTTGTGGTGCTTGCAGGTCATACGGAGTAGTGTTGTGGGAGATGGCGACACTGGCCTCCCAGCCTTACCAAGGTTTGTCAAATGAGCAGGTTCTAAAGTATGTCATCAGTGGTGGTATCATGGAGAAGCCAGAAAACTGCCCTGAAAAACTGTAAGTGGGCATTGTTTCGTCATCTTTGTTTATTTTTTGTCGTTGTTGTTTGTTGACTCATACACACCTTAAAACAGATCACCTAGGCATAATCTGGCATACCTTGCTCAAACTTCGTTCGCTTGTGTCTGCTCTCTCACAATACAGCGAGCACGGTTTGCAGTGTATGCTTACAAGATGCTTTTTCAAAATATTCTTGCTCTTTTTACTCTTTTACACTGAAAGCGTAGATATTCGCAAGTAAAACTGATATCACACTCTTTTGGATCATGGCAAAGCTGTGAAAATGAATGGAAATGTCGGACAAAATTTTACGTGTTAAGAAGGCACGGAAGTACTTTATTCCTTGAGATGTGTTTAATGTATTCTGAAAAAAGAAATCAGAAACAAAACTCTAAATGTTTTTTCTGACAAAATCCAAATGGCACTAACGCCAGGCTCAGTTCATTCCTTGCGCGTACATAGTATGAGCCCATGCACTCTTTCTTTAGGCTTATGTTTGTATCTTTAGGTTGTTAATATTTGACTCAGTAACAGTGCTTCAAAAGCTGTTTCAGAAAGCAACTTTTTGAATAATATACATTTCCATTTACCTTGAATGTTGCACTATTTTCCACAGACCATAGTGCATGGAGGTGCTAGGGAAAGAAAAAAAGGTTGAAAAAGCAGACACACAATCTGTATGGATGGGAAAGTTCCTGCAATACCTTCTAAGTTTTGTGACACACTTATTACAAAGTATTCACACCATGCTTGTGTATTTTAACACGTGTATGTGCAAAGAACAGTGAAGAGCATGTTGCTGCTGGTGGGTGGCACCAAATGCATGTTCTACGCTTTGCGAGAATCTCTCGCTTCATTTTTTTTACAGTCGGCTCTCGATAATTCAAACTCGAGGGGACCCCAGGATTTAGTTCGAACTGTCAGAAGTTCTCATAAATATGACTCAGGGCAACATACCAACTTGTGTAGTAATGTTCATTGTTTCTTAGTGCTGCAGCAGCATCATAGACAGCTCTGGAGATGATTGTCAGTGAAGTTTTTAGATGGGAGTGATCATACTGGTACTTCTTATTATATGGCGTGTGCATGCGTGTGTAATTAAGGGACAAAGTGAGCTGTGTCCCGCCACAACTGGCAGCTTCTTCCCACTCATAGTATGCTTTTCCGCATGACACTGGTGTACTGCAGTGACAGTGACTTAAGCGTTCGGCACACAATAGACACCGACTGTCTCGTTTTCATTTTTTCTTTTCCCTTTTCTTCCTCAGTCAACATGCTATTGCTGGTGCGCACGATTTGGCTAGTTTGGCCACTTTGTACGCAGGCAATCAGTTTTATCTGCAACTGTTACTGATATCAAAACGCAAATAATGAGCTAGAAGCAACAAGGGCAGCAGATATTTTCAGGCACAAACAAGCAAAAAGTACGAATTAACCGAATTTATGCATTCGAACAGCTTGGATTAGGCAGCCTTAAAATACACTGAAAACATAGCAAGCCCATAAAAAAACTTGAAATTTGCTGTAGTTAAACAAATGCGTTATCAAAGTTTGAATTATCGGGAGTCTACTTACTTTTTCACGTACAGTGATTAGACACATGTGCGAAAGATACACTCTCGTGGCCTCACAGGTACCAGATCATGAAGCTGTGCTGGGAGCGCATCCCACGGTCAAGACCAAATTTTGTGCAAGTCATCGAGATGCTCTTGAACGACGTGGGACCTCACTTCAAGGAGGTCTCCTTCTACCACACCTGCTACCTCAAGAACAAGGAGAGGCGCTCCTCAATGCCCACAGACAAGAATGCTGCTGGCGCCGCTGCTGCTGCTGCTGACTTTGATGAGGAAGAAGAGGAGGAGAACCTGACGGCAGAGACTCCACTCTGCAATGCTCCAACCACTGCTTCGGAGCAGCGGCCTCGTGGCTTCATGCCAGACGTGTCGTCACTCAACGACATGGATGAAGACCACCTGCAGCGATGTTTCTCTGACGAGATAGAAGACGACGACGACCCCGACATGGACGCGGCCGATCTAGCCTTGGACTTGGCTGCCGGTGACCCGCCCGTGTCAGTGTATGTGCCACCGTCGCATGGTGGACAAAATTCTCCTCTGCACAAGCAGGAGCAGCAGCAGCGGCCAGGTGACGAGCTCCCTCCCTCCGACGGGAGCAAGGGGAGTAAGGTGAGCAACCTGTCCAACGGGAGCATTGTGAATGGACGCATGTGCTTTCCGCAGCTTGGAAGCCGGACTACTGCGTGCTAGCACTGGGCCACCTGAGAGCTCAGAGGGTCTCAGGGGTTTTCTGCGACACGGCGGGCATGCCAGATGGTCAAGGGGGGGAAGGGGTTCCTCCCACAGGCAGGTGCATCGCACCATCCCTCACCTTCTGCCATCACCAATGTTCCTGTTCGCTCGCCATGCGGGATGGCGGGCTTCTCTCGGGCACCACCAGGGCTGCTTCACTCCCATCAGCCACTCCACACGACAGGGGCCATTGCACTGGCGAAAAAAGAAGGCCCAACAGAGTGCACCATGTGTTTGTGTTGGTCCTGATGTGACACGCCTGCTGCCGCAAGGTCCTTATAGTAGCACACTTACTTAACGCTGCTAAAGAACACACTGCGGAGATACTGTGTTCTCGCGTCCGTTAGGTGTTGGCAGAGCATGTGAATATAAAGTCTGTGGCAGTTCTTGCGTGCCACTGAGGAGAGTCTGAGTCACCGTTGAAACGACCAATAGGGGCTGCCACAAGTGTGTCATGCTGTAGGGCAGGGCAGCTGCCGTTGAAAGCCTCATTAGTTGTTCCAACTGCTGTGACGAAAGTGCAGCTGTATGAGATTTCTTACAGAATGTCATTGTAACAGCTGTGTGCTCCTTCTGAGCAAGTCTGTAGTGCTTATTCCAGCACCTGAAAGTGTCACTTTGGCTACGAATCACTGCTGCAGATGCTCACACCTCATTCGCTTTGTCATCAGCACAGAGGTGCGCTGAGCTCCACTCACAATTTAGACGAAGGGGGCCGTCGTTGCTGCGGTTATTGGTCCACTGTGTGTTCTGGATGTGTTTAAGCAAGTCTCCAATGAACACAAGACACAAATGCCTGCCATGTATCGTGGAGACATGTGTCCTGTTGCAGTCCATCATACAGCCTGACATTCACGCTGTAGCGGCAGTAACATTAGCAATTCGCTGCCTAGCCATTCTGGTCGTTGATTTGTAACAGCACGCGTTGCGGTGACAGACAGTTCAATTACTGCATTGTACCCTTTTATCATAGCAGGAACTATGTGAGGACCTTTTTGTGACTGGGCACATTCGGCTGCTTTGAGAGCACGCAACACAACATTTCTGAAATGCTTAACTCCTTACATGGTTTCTAGGGTGGTCAAGAGAATGCCCATTTTGTAGTTCCTTATGCCAGCAGACGAGGCTGCAGTTGCACTGACTATTACCATCGCTATTGGGGTGGCAACGAAAAGGAGCTTGTATTGAGGAAGCTTGCCCTTCATAAGTGCAAGAAATTTCATGATCAAAATGCTGTGGATCTTGTCTATCAAAAGTGGCCACAACGTCGCTGCACGCGGGCCGCACAGTTTGTGCTATTTTTTGGAAGAGCACCGAAGCAGTCATCTCTCTCAAAATGTCGATTGCAGTATCTTTGGCTTTTGGGGTCATTAGATGTACTGTTTGTCATGGAACTGTTTTACTTTTGAAGGTGGTGGTTTCAGCCCAGGGCTTTTGACAACACACTTTCAGTATGACAAAACTGGCCACTTTACTTTTCGTGACATGTCCATTTAGCCTAAAGTGTCAATCTTGCCAAGCATTGTGTTGGCATGACTGTTTGACATGTAAACACAATACCCTTTGAGGCATTGAGAGAGTTTGAGGCTTCAACTACATGCATGTTTTCCTGCAGTTATTCTCAAAAACTAATTTCATTACATAGTATTATCACTGAACAAATGTATTTAGGGTCACCGCATTCATGTTATGTAGCACTTCTGCACACTACCTGCTTTGGGAATTTTCCTATTTCACTGATATACACTAGCCTTGTATGTTTTACACTCCTCTGCATCAATGTCAAACCATTTTTTTCGAAGAGGAAGGGGTTAGGGCAACAGCACAAGGTATATAAGCGGGTAATGCATATTCGTGTGGCAAAAGAAATCTTATCTTTTTTTTACTCAAATCATCTTTCTTTCACATTTTTTTTTCTCTACATGCAACTGGCTGGCCCTTCATCGTGCCAGCAGCTTCATGTTTTTAAGTATTTTATGCTATGACGGTCATCACCACATCTAGTCACATCTTTTGCTTCATTCTCCGTTTGTACGTAACTATGTAAAATAGCTTCACTGAGCCTGGCCACCATGACCTCACTGGCCTTAAGATCATTTATGTGGGGAGTTTCGTTCCTACTTCATTACAGTTCAGAATGAATGGCCCCGTTGAACTTTTTCTGTCACCTGCGAATTGTCTCCAGCCTCCCTGTGGCAAGATTGCGCCCCTCACGATTATGCTGTCTTTTCTTGCACTTTGCTTGTTTCATTTGCTTTTGGCAAGTCTCTATTCATTTCTGGCCTGTTCAACGACTGAATGATTAGTACGAGCCATTTTTATTTTTTTCATTTTTTTTTTCTTTCCGGGCACCACATTTTGCTTATCAGCTTTCAGTGCAACTGCTGCCTTATGTTTGTGGCAGAATGTTTTCTCCTCCCTTTAAGGATACTTTTCCTTCACCCAGCACAATTTGCATTGGAATTAACTTCCTCATCAACTTTTGTCATGACACATGTGATGACCAAAGGACAGGAACACTGCTGTCACTGTGTACGTAACTAGCGGTTGTGTCCCAGTACGATTGTTAAGACAACCGTTGCGTCTCCCGGGCTACACTATATGACCTGCAGCACACTTGTGACATGCCTAGCGCTGTGTGCCGAGGCCATCGTGTGCTGTTGCAAATTCGTGATCCAGATGTGTGCAGTCAGGTGGCAGTGGCAGAACGACATTGCTTTCCATACGGGTGTTTTTATTAGCTTCACTTTTGTTTGTTTGTTCATGTTGCTTTACCATGGTTTTGTTGTTTCAGTTGCTTTGATCACTTTTTTTTTAAGTAGATGCCCTTGTATGTTCTCCTCCCCACCCCCCAGCCCTTTATTTTCTTGTACTTGTAGCATATATTTTTCTGTCGCTGCCTTTGTCATATTATTTGTGTTTATATTTAGTATTGTGAATTTTCACGAAAGGCTTGCGAAAAGAGAGCATGCATGTACTACCCACATTGTGTTATGTCGATCTTTGGAAGTATTTGTGCCATTGTTTTCCGTGGTCTTTATAATTGAGTGTCACTTTAAAGCGTCTTCTCTTTCTTTCATCATTCACCCTCTTTTTCCCCCATTTGTGCGTGCGATGGTGCCAAAGATAGTGGCAAGAAAACAGTGCTCACTGGGAGGAAAACAGTGTTTCGCTTTGGTTCGCTTGTAATACCTTCACACGCTTGCTTGTACTCTTGTGCCGTGGCTGTGATGCCTTAAGTTTGCTTTGCATTTCCATACGTGTTCCCGTTAGTTTGTTTTTCTCTCTATCTCTCTGTCTCTCTAGGGGCCTGCATCTTACAAAGCTTTCAGACCATCACAGAGTTTCGTGCCGTTAACATCACGTTTATGGCTTTTGAGACCATTCTTAGTGTATGTTGCACCATTGGCACACACTTTCTCGGCTTTACCAAGGATTTCCCTGGCTGTCATATTCAATGCGTGACCACCAGAAGAGGTCTCCTCAATTGAATTTGAGGCATTGCGCATTACTTGGAGGCACCTTTGTACTCTGATGCAAATTGGATGTGTACATAAGAGGCAGTCACCGTGATTAATAGTTTGTGCGCAAAGTGTACTCTGGTGAGAAAGCATTAAAACTAACACAAGGCACATTGACATTTGAGGATTGAGGAGCAGTAAGCCTTGTGTGCAGTTATGTGAAAAAGGAGTTTCAATTATATTTTACGGTTGCTTTTATACTTTTATCCTTTTCTTGGATGTCTGTGTTTCACCTAGCTTAGACTTGGCCCGTTCTGGCCTAGTGGCTGCATCACACGTAAGTCAAGTTTTAAGATGACTTCACGGAGATTGTTGTCTCACGAGATGACTTCCCGGAAAATTTTAGTGGCATCTTAAATGCTTCTGATGTGCTGTGTCCTTCAGCCTAACTCTTGAAATCAGCATGCACTAAATGTGCATAGTGAGTCGACCATAATTTCAAATAAAATTAAGGGATGGCCTGCTTTTGGGGCACGTTATATTTTATAGGTGTACCTTGAGCAGAGCTTCATTCCTGACTGCTAGAACAAAACCCATCATCATTCCCTCTACTGTGTGTGCAAATTTTCTTCCTATTATGTAATTTTTTTTTCATTGTGCTATTGCTTTCAACCGATGCACCCTGCAGCCTGAATGTGGTAGGGACAACTTCATATGCCTCAAAATCCCCTCATTGCTGCATATGGCCCTTTGTTCAGAACGTTCTTTTTATTTATGACATGTCAAACAATATGCCAACACCTAACCCATTTCCATGTTATTACATGCTGTTTCGAAGCCTGCTTGTCCATGTCCATAGAACAAGTCTGTGGACTTGTCTGCTGAATATGGATGTTTCCTGTTTTTTTGTAGCTCACAACTTTTTCTACTAGGTTTAACAATTTGATGCACTTCTTCATTTATGGGCCACTGATTTTCACTGTTGTATTCTTCCTTATTTTATTTTATCTTTTATTATTTTTCATTTTTACATATCATTCTTCCCTGGCTAATGTTTACTTTCGGGCAGGCCATGTTCCTAAAAGACGCTGGTTTGCGTCAGTATCCGTCAAGTCAAGGTACATTCCAAATGTGGTGGACGCTTACTGTCATTTTTTCCCCTGGAGTTCAGGAGGCAGGCTTGTTTGAACTGGTGAAACTTAGACAACCATCTTTATGGCCACATATACTGAGTGAAAGTCATGGTCCCACCTTTGCATAAAACGAAAAAACGAGGGATTTGTTTTCTTCATAGAGTAACCGGCAGGAGAATTGTGGCTGACATTTTTTTCTAGTGTCTGTTACCATTGAGTGTAAACCTTTCAAAGCTGCTATCCTGCTTTTTTAGATGTAATTGTTGGAATTTATTCCATGTGACAGTGCATGCAAGGCTGACTGCTTACAGCCTCTTGATTTCAATCAGCCCCTGCAAGTTTGTGTCCCAGACACTACACTCATCACTTAATTATGGTTTGAAGCATGATCTTCTGAGCTAGAGCACCTAGCTACACTTCAGCCTGGGGTACCTTAGTTTTAATTGAAATGGTCATGATTTCATCATGCGTTCTTGTTTCTTTTGCACATTTTTTTTAATGCATTTTAGTGGCAGTAAGTCATGCAATCATGCTACAATCGAAATCATATGATTCACTCATTTACATTTTTATATTCACACACTCTTTCTGCTAAAACACGAAACTGTCTTGCGACAAAAGTACAATTGGGAAAGCCTTCTATTGAGTAGGCAGAGGAAAGCTGTAATGATGGCACACAGCCTAAGGTGAGGTTAGGCTTGCACGAAACGCAAAGAATCACCATGGCCACATCTCGCAACATCCTTAAAACACACCCTGTTTTCTGCCATTACTGTTTCTTTTCCTGCTTCAGTGAAAATTTCTTCTGGTGCATCTCTCGTGTTCTGCACTGCCTAGGCTGGCCCTTGTGAAGTGACGACTGTCGGTGAACTCTGTCAGCCCATTTCGTGTGGTTCGTTGGTAGTTAACTTTTGTGTTCATACATGTACACGAGGTGTGTATTGTGTCCGCTTCGCATACACACACACACTTTTTTGCTTTCATCCAAGCATCATCGACATTGCAACATAATCTCACTGGGCAGCGCATAATGTCATCCACAGAACAAATATACATCATTTGCATGCGTCACCATCGGCATGCGTCTCGAGACATTTGGATGGTAGCACTAAACGAGGCCTTCGAACACCTGGCCACTAAGTTCGTTTGAACCTACCTGTTCACATTACCCTCTCTTTCTCTCTGTTGCCCTCACTCTTTCTTTTTTTCTTTGGTGAGCACATTTGCATTGGCAACATTAGCAATGTACGAGGCACTCTTGCATTTGTCTGGACAGGGCAGCTGCATCCTTGCCATGGGGTTGTTGTCCGCAGCGACCTGTTCATCATGGCATGGATGCATTGCTGAGAGTGTAGGTAGCATCATCTCCCATTTTTAAATTTCATATGCCAGACTCTCTAGAAACCGCTTTCTTCCTCTCCCCTCCTTTTTATTTCTCTTCATTCGCATGACACCTGTGTAGCACTAAGAGTATCTAGCTGTTCAGATCTGCCACTTGCTCAGTGCTACACATACTATATACATTTAAAGCTA
This sequence comes from Rhipicephalus sanguineus, assembly GCF_013339695.2. Lineage (NCBI taxonomy): Eukaryota > Metazoa > Arthropoda > Arachnida > Ixodida > Ixodidae > Rhipicephalus > Rhipicephalus sanguineus. The sequence continues at coordinate 143,896,641 of NC_051178.1, read as the reverse complement.
ATTCCTTTGTGTAGCAGCCTCGCTGAAGTAACGAGACTGGGAACTCTCAGAATTTCTGCATATGGAATTTGTACAGCCTGCTATGCGG
>NC_051178.1:143821277-143896453 GCF_013339695.2 Rhipicephalus sanguineus | reverse complement strand
CCATGCACATCGCGACGCTAGTTGTCACGCATCACACGATAATACGGACGCCGCAACGACGGCACTATGGCCTATGCTTCATATTCTGTACCGGAATTTCTCGAATGATAGTCGGCGCGTGGCTGCCGCACGAAATGCGCGAGTCATCAACGAGCGGCCGGCGGGGTAAGCCTGCCGCGCTGTGCCAGTTTTCGAATGAGCCCTTCGACTCGTATCCTGTCGTTAGCACTGTAATTTACGCCTGTACAGTAGCGCAAAGTTAATAAAACCTTATTATTTTCTTGTGCCGCCTTATTCTGAGCAGTCATGAGGGACCACCCGTCCACGAAGCAGCCCGTTTCACGGTGAACTTGATACCGCTTCTTCAATATTGACGCTTTGCTGAAATTTCTGGTATTAGGATTTACTTTAACTAGCCCAGCTTGCTTATTACACGGTTACAATGTCCCACTTTTCAGCTACCCAAACTCAAATCTGAGGCATCGCAGTGTTGCCTACATCTTTAACTGCAACTTGTTGTAACACGTACCGGCTCCGTTCTCTGCCTCAGTTGCTGTTAATGTCATCTTGTTCTTGCATGGTGTTTCTTTTTACAGTGAGGCTGTTTAAGCCGGGCGTGATGTGTCGACCCGGCCACTATCACCATTTAACACGTGTATGTGTCACAGAATTTGGGCGAATCCTCTGACCGCTTCGGCGTGGCCTGTAATAAACCTGTTACTTTGAAAGAAGAGAGAGAGAAAAAGAGAGAAACGAACAAGGAGACGGAAAGCACGTTATAAAGAAAGAGAAAGAGACAACTTTTCCGAAAAAGAAAATTCTTCACGAGGCGCCATTCGAACCTGCGAACCACGATGAGAAGGCGAGCGCCCTAACCACTCGGCTATCCAGGCACGCTAGTATGGCATAGCAAGGATAGCAAGGGATGAGACAGGAAAGTGAGTGTGTGGAGGAAAGATGTGATGGTGAGGAGGATGGAATGTACTTTAAAAGGGTGTAAACTTGAACTTGGCTTGGCTTCATAGCAGAGAACAGCTCAGATACACGACACAAGAGAGACTGACAGCGCCAAGTCCTGTCAGTCTCTCTTGTCTCGTGTATCTGAGCTGTTCCCTGCGAGGAGGGAAAGGATGAGGGGAGACAGTAAAGCGTAGCATAGAAAGAAAGACAAAAAGAGAAATAGAAGTGCAGAAAGAAAAAGATAGACAGAGAGAACATCAACGAAACAGAGAAAGAGAAAAATGGGGGGAGGGCCGAAGCATGTAGGGAAAGGTGTTTCAGCTCCACTAACGTGAAGCCTGTGGAGGGGTGAAGCATGCAGTGTACGCCGGTGTTTCCCACAGAAAAACACTGCTAATTGGCAATGAGAAACAGAGAAAGATGAGACACAGAGACCGGCGGTCCGCTTTAGTTAACGTGCACGCTGCGAATCTTTATTGTTCGAAAAGGAAATTTGAACAGCGCAGGAATAAACACGAATCACGAAAAGAGAGCTGACATAGACAAGCGCTGTACTTTACGATTTCTTTTACGATGACCTACCACTCGCCGAAACTCTAACGTTAATCGGCTTTAATGTTCAACTACACACATATGATCCGACGCCCGATGGCAATGAACGCTTGTACCACACAATATTACTGCGATATCACATCCTGTACTGTGACACCTGTATACAGGACGCATATGTTTGTGATGCATGAAAGCTACTTTCAGTGCAGCTCCAACCAGGGGCGTGGCTGTATGGAAGAACACCTGCTTGCCACGCAGACGGCTTGGGTTCTATTCTCACTCGAACCGAACGTTTTTATTATTTTATTTGCATCTTCTTTATTTGCATTTTCCGGTCACGGACATGGCGCTTTTCGCTCACAACCAACGACGCCGACACCGACACCGATGCCGACACCAGAGTTTCTGGAATCGCCTTAAAATAAACGCCTTTATATGAGAATAGAGCTCAGGAGGGACGCCCTTAGTCGAGGACATCTTGAGCTCGGCCCCCGTCGTGGGCACCGCGACCAGCCTTCGGTTATCGTCGAGGTTAGAGCTAGCCAGGGCTGTCTCCCAAAGCTCGTTGGTGTGGTAAAGGTTGAGCAATTTTAACGGGCTCTTCTGCAGTCTATATGCCGAAGATACCAGGGTTCTCTGCAGAAGCGGGGACCACCTTGCGGTAGTCCACTTTGCTTGAAGGGACACCGAAGTGAAACAATGAAACGGTTTATGTCGATAAATCGCAGCCTGAGATCTCTAATGTCGCTAATTTTACCATCATCGGTATAATAATAGTGAAGAAGATCAAAGTTTCATTGATAAATACCGCGCGGAAACCTCGGCGAGCGGACGCTACCATTTTCGGCGACATTTGCTCAACGGCATTTCCTGAAATTTAGCCTATTAATTCTATGGCCTTGTGGACGCTCGCGCAGGCGAGGATTGATTCACCCGAAAGCCGTGAAACCCAAACGATAACTGGCTTTTATTTCCTCATCTCTCGGAGAGAGAGAGGTGGATGGGGGATGGGACAGAGGAGAAGGATGCCTGCGCGCGGGCAGGCTTCGGTTACCGCGGCGCCTGACGGGGCGCGGCCACAGAATCTAAACACACATCCAGAGCGGCACTGAGTGACGCGCTGATAGCGTGCACCGCAGCCTCCTCAGAGGACAACGTACTTAAGTTTTGCTTAAGAGCTATGTAGAACCTTGTCGACGCTGTCAAAATCTCCGACGCCATGGCGTTTGCTGCGGGAATTTCAAGGTTTCAAGCATTTTCTCTTTGCGCATTTTCTCGCTTAGCAAGCGTGGTGATTTTGGAGTTGGGAAACGGTAATTTACTAATCGGAGAAAAATCGTTTTTTATTTTAGTGTCCCTTTTAGACATGAGCAAATGGACGCATGCGAGTAGATGTGCTTATTTTAACAGAGGGCTGGTTTCCCGTTCGCGTTTAAGTTATCGTACAGTAGGAAAATGTAGTTTTTAGGATCTCGATATTTCGATTAGTTGTCTTTCTGCTTGTCGCTTGCATTCGCCGACGTCTCTGAAACTCGCCCTGGGTTTCTTCACGCGTTGCGCTAAGCTAGGTAATGGAAACGCACGTCCTTTGTCACGTCCTTTCCGGAGGCTGCTTAGCGTAAGCCACGCATGCGCCGAACATCTGAAGGAGTTTTAATGCTGCTTATCGTTATAAGGCAATCAATCTAGGAGACACATTGACACTCTTTGGTGCATGTAATGTGACAAATTTCGAATCGGAAGCGAACCATGCCAAGGTTGCCGACGTCTGAAATGGCACTGTGGATGATAAGCGATGTGACTGTCGAGAAGCAGCAGCTCTCGACGTGCCATGAAGGTATGCGTACCGTCACATAATATGCATATGTTTGAAGGAGATGGATTGAACGAAAAAAAAACACGACGTGCTTGACGGAAAGCAAGCACCCTTACATAAATGTTTTTGATGCTGCTATCCTGACTAAAATTAATCAGTACAATAATCGAGCCAATGGTAATGAAAATATTTAAGGCACCTAAAGCAAGGACTAATTTTCTGAAAAAAGTCAGTTTCGCTGCAAGAGCGAAGGCATGAGTGCGATAGCAACAATTTGGAATGTCACGCGAAGAGCGGCAAGCAGCTTCATACGTGGAGTGCGCTGCTCAAGCACAATAGACGCACGAAGAGAGCACACACAGGACGAGCGCGAACAAACAACTTTAACAGCTCGACACTTAAAGCGCACTGTTCAAACATAAAGTACGCACGAAACTTACGCATCGGTATATACAGGACGAGCGCGAATTAGCAATTGTCACAGTTGTTACTTCGCTGTGTTCGAACAGTGCAATTCTATTGCAAACGGGGCCGCTGCAGAGAGCGAAGTGACCATCGGGCTTTCAGCAACTTCAACGGAAACTTTCCGGTGAAAGCACAAGACGTGCAAACCTCCCCCGTTACGAGATTAGCGCACATGCACGGGCGACCACGCCCGTCGTGTCAAAAAAAAAAGAGGATCATATTTATTTTTAGGTCTGGCGGTGCCATGCTGCCAATTTCCCACAGGGTGGGTGCCAGGGCACCCAATCGACTACGAACTTCGTTCTGCTGAGCACCAGGTTGGAAGTCCGCTTCTACCTATTTTACCGGTAGGTACCCGGCGGCAGCCATTCTCTGCCTCCCACAGGAGCGGCGCATGCTCGACTATTTCACCAAGGCTGTGGTGGGTTAAGGTGCGCCAAGGGGTCTTTACAGAACCTTATGGGGCCTCCTTTCGCGGTGAGTAAACAGAAGCTACCGAGCGCCAGGTCGGTGTACTCCTCTACCCATAGGAAACACCGGTGGTGTCCCAGTCGGCACTGGGACTGGAACCCGGTACCTCCCTCACTGGAAGCGGACGCTTAACGATGTAGCCACCGCAGCTGATATGTACATATGATATATATATGATGATATATGTGCGTACGTATATTATATATATATATATATATATATATATATATATATATATATATATATATATATATATATATATATATATATTTAGGAAAAAGGTATACGCTTCTAAAAAACTGTTTATTTGTCGACGTTTCGATCCGAGACCGATCTCATCAGGATGAAATTTACCAGGCTTCGATGCGCTTTTATATCATCGTTCTCCGAGCCGAGAGAAAGAGAAAAGGTTAAGAAAAAGTACATACAGAAAAAAAAGGAGAGAGAGAGGTAAGAAATCTGCCGAAATAAGTCGCGAATACGCTTGTGCACATACTTTGGGTGTCATCTCGAGCAGAGTAGGCGAGTGCGGTCGCCTCGGCTCCGCGCTCTTAGGAGTACGGCTCCTGTACTCGTCCGCTGCGCCGCCGATGCGGTACGCGCGCTTCGGCGCATGTGACGGACTTGTGCCCTACCAGTGGAGTGGATCGCCCATGGACACCTCTCGTGCTCTCGTTCTTCACACTGCCGGTCGGTAAGCTTACCCTATTCTTGCCGAGTGTTTACGCCGCCGATCGGCGTGAGTCGCGACGCGGGGACGCGGTCCTTCGAGCGTACCACACGCCAGTGTTCTGTGACTGAGTGCGTGCAGTGCATCTGCATTTTCCCATTTTCCCCTGACAGCCCCTTTTTTTCCTTGTTTTTTTATTATCCCCGCTGTCAGGGAACCACCCCAGCCGCGCAGCACCGCGCCGTGTGTACCGTGCGCGTAACATTACCGTGAACACTCGCACTTGTGCGATACTCGGGCGTTTGTTTTTGAGGTGCCACACGGTTTTTTGTAACACTGTTTTTTATTATTCCGTGGCATTTCTGTTCGCCTGAGCTTCGCGAGAACTTGTCTAGTGCAGTGACTGAACCTTTGAGCAGCAGAGCGCCATGAGTGCTATGCGCGAATCCGACAGCCCGGCCGCCGAACCGCAGTTTTCGGCGCCCTCCAAGCCCGCCCCACGCGCCGGGCATCGCCGTTCGCACAGCCTGACAACAAACGGTCTCGTGCGGCACACCCTGCATATCACCCCAGAACAGCAGGCATACGTCAATGGGCTCATAGACAAGTGGGAAGCCAAGAATCCCCCCAAGCCCTTCAAGCCCTTCGATCTTCCCGCGGAGTTCGCAGTTCGCTTCAGCGCTCTATCCAACGCTGCTGCTGAACCACTGCTACCTCAGCGAGACGACCCTGGAGCTCCCGAACGAGCCGGCCCCTCGGAGGAGCACCGAAGCGTCGCACTGCCCCCCACCAACAGGGAAGAGCAGATGGACTCAACTGCTTCCCGCAAGCGCAGCCGCGAGGAGGTCAGCAGCGACTACGAGGAGGACGGACCTCGCAAGCAGTCGGCCACCTCTCCTGCCGATCCCGAGCCTTCCGACGAGGACAACGACCCCACACAGTGCACTGAGGAGACAGGGACAGAGGCCACAACACCTGCGAGCCTCGACGAAGCCGCCGCTGCTACAGTGAACTCCTCGGCGGCCCAAACTACTTCGGCGAGCCCCTCCCCCGCCCTCTTCCCGTCAGGAGACACGCTGGTGGCCGATGCTGCTGGCCAGGGCAGCGGTAGCCCTCCTCCCGCCCCTGCGGCAGATGAGACGCCGACAACCCCTCTCGATTCACTCTCGGCTGAAGTAGAGGCCATGGACGAGGCTACAGTTGACAACTGCGCGCAGGAAACCACTCGGAAGACCACCCCAGCGACCGCAATGGCCTTTCTGAGGTCCCCAACGACAGGAGAACAGCCAGCATCCCGCAAGAGGAAGAAGAAGGGCAGGAAGACAGCTCGGAAACACCACATCCCTTCACCCCTGAGCACCTCGGCTGTCTCTTCCTCTGCGGGACCAAGTGCCCCTCCTGTTGATACTGTCACCACTGGGAGACCACCAGCCCTGACCCCTGCGGTTACCAGCCCCCCTGAGAGCCAGCCAGACGAGGTGAGCTTCCAGGAGGTGAAGTCAAAGGCTGCACTGCGGCGCGCCAGGAAAATCACCACCGCTGCCCTGCCGGTGGACCCTGCTGTCGGGGGGACAGTGCTTTTCCGGCCCTCTGCTCCTGGCGGCTCATTTCGCGGCACTCCACGCCTGAGTATCGCGCAGGCACTCCCATCGCATCCGGGTGTTGCTGACATCCGGGTGAATCACCACCGCAACATCGTGGCGGTGGACGCGACCTCTCAGGAGTGCCTCACTCTGCTCCTGGCCCTCACGGAGCTGCGGGGCATACCGGTCACTGCCAGGGAGCCCGCGGACCGCCACACCAGCATGGGGTTCATTCATGGCGTGGATGGAGACACTGCAGAGGACACCCTGCTTCCTGGCCTCCAGTCTGCTGTTCCCGTGCTAGCAGCCACCAGGGAGGGCCGCACGGTCACGCTGCGTTTTGGAGGCCCAGTTCCGCCGGAGCAGGTGGCGCTCTTCCGCGTACGCTTCCCCGTGCGGCCAGCCAGGCCCGGACCGCTGCAGTGCAAGCAGTGTGGCCGGTATGGCCACGTACGGGAGGCGTGCCGCTGGCCGGACAGCTGCATCCGCTGCGGCCGGACCCACACAGCTGACGCGGACTGCCAGCGGCCCCGGTGCGTCAACTGTGGCGGCCCCCACTCGGCTGACACCCCACACTGTTCCCAGGTGGCAGGAACAACGCCAGGTGGCCTCCATCATGGCGTCCTCCACCACTGCCCTCTCTAGGCGAGTGGTTGCAGCGGCAGTGCGGGAGGAGACCAGGGAGGCTCGCACATATGCGAGTGCTGTGAAGGGGCACACCCTTCCTGCCCGGCCTGTTCCTGCTCCCCGCAACCGCCGTAAACCACCCCCTGTGGACCTGACTGCTGCTGCCGCCTTGGAGGCCCCACCTGCTGATGCTGCTCCACGGCCCAGCCTGCTGTTGCTGCTGCTCTCGCAACACCCCCTACTGGGGCCACTGCTCCTGAGGCCCAGGCTGCTGTGGACCACGTCACCCAGATCGTCACTAGCCTGCTACTCACCCTGCAGGATGCGGAAGCCAAGCTTCCACACGATCACCCCTTCCGAGCCATCTGCCAGCTGGCAGTGGCCTTGCAGCAGCCCACGAGCCACCATGGCTAGTCCTCCTGCCAGGGTCCACCTCCGCCGCTGCCCGAGCATTCTACAGTAGAATGTAAACTCGCTGCGGGGGCGGAGAGACGATTTCTCCCTGCATCTCCAGCGGGAGGGCTTCGACGTGCTGGCTTTGCAGGAGGTCTACACCCAGGCTGAGGAGGTGCGCCTGCCGGGGTACGTGGGCTACAGCAGCAGGACCAGGTGCACCCTGGATGCCTGCCACGCTGCCCCCTGCCTGGATGACTGCCACCCGCAGGGCACAGCCCGGTGCGCCGTCTACGTGAAGCGTGAGCTCCTACAGGCTGAGGTTCCGGTGGCCGACCTGGTCGGTGGTCCCTTCGAGTGCTGTGCCGTCCGTGTACGCCTCGAGGGGGGAGACACCATTGTGGCCAGTGTGTACGTCCGGCCAAACCAGCCTTGGGACCTCAGGTGCCTTCGGCAGCTGGCGCACAGGCTGGGGAAGGAGTTCGTGCTTTGCGGGGACGTCAACGCGCATCACCCGGCATGGGGCAGCCACCGGACCTGCCCAAGGGGCAGGGCACTCAGGGACACCTTGCAGCAGCTGGGCCTGCAGATTCTGAACACAGGGGTCAGGACTTTCATCCGTGGTGGGGGCCGGGCAGCTCAGTCGGCCATCGACATCAGCGCCGCCACGGAGGGATGCCGCTACTCGTGGGCGCCGGCTCCGGACACCTGGGGTTCGGACCACCTGCCCCTCCTGCTGTCCCCCTTCCGAGGCAAGGCCCCCAGGGATCGGGAATACCAGGTGGTGGACTGGCGAGCCTACCGGCGGCTATTCAAGGAGGACACGAGTGGCAGGGACCTTATGCAGTTGGTGGTCGACAGCGCCAGGGCAGCAACCGTCGTCACCAAGGTCTCACAAGGGCAGCCCGTTCCGGACATCAGGCACCTGGCACTGAGGGCGGGGCGGCGGCGTGCAGAACGGCAGGCCTTGAGCAAGGGCCTACCCGAACTCTGGACCTGTTTCCGGAGGGTCGACGCCGTCTGCAGACGCCACGCTCGCAGGCGCAGGAACCAGGGATGGGTGAGCGTCTGCGTCACCATCGACAGCTCAAAGGATGGAGCCCGTGCCTGGCGCCTGCTGAAGTGCCTGCTGATGGTGCCCAGGGCTTACAACCAGGTGCTGTCCATGGCTGTCCTCCTTGCCATTCCGGCCTCTGAGCTGGCCGAACGCCTGGCCGACCAGTTCGCCAGCAGAGAGGTCGCCCAGCTAGCCACAACACCTCCTCCAGCCGCTCTCCCGTGTCCAGCCTTCTGCCATCATCCCGGATGGGTGGTTGCACAGGTCCAGGAACTGTGCAACGAACCCATCCGGATGCACGAGCTCGTGGCAGCCCTCGATGGATGCAAACGACGCAGCGCCCCAGGAGCAGACGGCATTACCTTCCAAATGCTCCGCAACCTGGAGGAAGGAGGGCGTCAACGTCTCCTGGGGCTCTACAACGACGTCTGGAATACCGGGGAGCTCCCGGAGCCCTGGCGAACTGCGGTGGTGGCACCCATCCTGAAGCCTCGGAAGAAGGCCACGGCGCTCTCCTCATACAGGCCAGTATCGCTCACTTCAGCAGCGTGCAAGGTGCTGGAGAGGGTGGCACTGGAGAGAATGCAGTGGATCGCCGACCAACTGGATTTCTTCCCGGAGCAACAGACTGGCTTCAGGAGACACCGGTGCACTGCCGACTCCATTGCAGACGTCGTCGCCACCCTGGAGGATGCCAAGAGCACGAAATCGTACACCAGCGTCGAATGGCTCGCCACCTAAAAAGTCAAGCTGTTCCTGCGGCGGCGGCTCTAGCTCACTACTATAATTCAACGCTGCCACAGCCTGCTGCACCCTTGCCAGAAATTCCACCATGGCTCAAGGCACAGGCCAGCGACAACCGACCACTGACTCGCCTGCGACAATCCAACCGACAAGTGGAACAGGAAGCCGTCGTCACTGCCGTCGACGACTCACTAGCGGTATACGTAGATGCAGCTATCGATAGCTGCGTTTTGCACACCAGCCTCGTATGCCCCACGCTACCTGACACGCAACATACATGCTCCTATGTTACAGAGGCACCATTTCCATCAGTGTTGGCGGAGCTCGCAGCTATACGGGACGGCTTAACACTCATGATACCCAAGGTGGATTGCTTGTCACTCAATAGGCTGCTCGTCTATACGGACTCCACGCAGGCAGTTCGAGAGTTGCGAAAAGTGAGCAGCTCCCTCGATATAGCTTCCGATGTGCACCGACTAATTTACTCGTGCGCCTGCCCTGTCCGCGTATTGTGGACCCGTCGGTCTACACTGGCTCAAATGGCCGCAGATGCCGCTTGCCATCCAGTGGAAGTTCAACACCCGCTGCCTCTACTTCGTTTGTCCCCAAAGGACAGCTTGCTCCTGCACAAAGAAACCCTCCGGCGCTCCACGCGTGCACTCATTCCTCCGCGTGGATCGGACCTTCCCGGCGGCTTAACTCGCCGAGAGGAGGTTGCGCTCAGGAGGATTCGCGTGGGCGCCGCGTTGACTCCTGCCATCCGGGCTGCATGGACATCCGGTGCACAGCCTCCCCCAACGACATGCCCCTTCTGCGTTGCTCCAGCCACAGAAGCAACGATCGATCACCTACTTGGGACCTGTCCGGGCCTACACAAGGCTCGCACCCGCCACCTACGAGGCCTTGACTACCGCCCCGGTCGACCACCCGACTTAACGCGCTGGACGCACGGGCCGTTGCATCGACCGCTCCTGGCCTTTATCAGCGAATCTGAACTCTTTCCTTTTATTTAACTTATGCCGTAGGGCATACTGGCGCCAATAAAAAAAAAAAATGCCAAGAGCTGCGGGGACGTGGCAATGCTGCTGCTGGACGTGGAGAGCGCCTTCGACGGTCTCCCGCACGTTGTCGTCGAGGCGGCCATGGACCGGCTTGGCATCAGCGGGTGCCTCCGAGGCTTCGTGTCCGCCTTCCTGTCCGGGAGGAACCTTCTGCGTCCGTGTTGAGGGGTGACCAGCCAGCCTAGGGACATCACTACCGGTGTCCCACAAGGTTCTGTGCTAAGTCCTTTTCTCTTCAACATGGCGCTGGCAGGACTTCCAGCCTCCCTCCCGACAGACACCAGGTTCCCGGCCCGCTGCTCCGTCTACGCTGATGACGTGGCACTGTGGGCAAGGGGACCAAGGCGGTCCATTCCTGCCATCAGGAGGTCACTGCAGGCAGCCCTGGATGCAGTGATCTCCTTCCTCGGAGGCATCGGCCTCAGTCTCTGCCACCAAGACCGAGGCCCTGCTGATCCATCCACTCGCTGCGGCACGGGTCTACGTGAAGCCAGCTGAGGGTCGGCAACCGCAGGTCTCCCCTGGAGAAAGGAGGTGAGGTACCTGGGCCCCACTGTCGACCACCGGCTCACCTGGATCCCCGCTGCGAAGGCCGCCGCCACCAAGGTCCGACGAGTTCAAGGTGCCATCGGCAAACTTCAGCAGCGTGGCCGTGGATGCTCCACGAAGTGGGCGCTGCGGCTTAACCAGGCCGCGGCGTCCTCCGTGCTGCTGTATGCCCTGCCGCTGCTGAACCTGACGCCAGCCAGGATATCCCTGCTGGAGGGACTGCACAGAGGAGCCGTGAGGACCATCCTAGGGCTCCCCAGGTGCTCCCCTGTTGCAGCGACGCTTGCGGAGGCGAGAGAGTGGCCCCTGACGCTACGCATGCTCCAGCGCGCGTTGGGGCACATCGACCGCCTCCACCGTGCCGCGGATGGTGCAGCCCTTCTGGAACGCTTGCGCAGCCTGCCAGGGATCCAGGATGGGAGGCCTCCTCCCATTGTACCACCAGATGGTACCGGATCCACCAGCCCCTGTTGCCTCTCCGCCGCCACACCACCGGCCCCCTGAGGTGCACCTCCACCTGGCCGGGGCAACGAAGCGACGAACTCCTGCAGCAGCACTGCAGCAGGCAGCCTCCTGCAAGCTCCAGGAGCAACTAGAGGGTCGGCTTCAGGTCTTCACGGATGGATCCGTGATGCCAGATGGGACTGCAGCGGCGGCTTTCCGTCGTCCCTGCGCGGACCAGCAGCAGGCAGTGTAAGCTGCCTTTCCGGCCAGTTCAACGGCGGACAGAGCTGGCCGGACTCCACCTGGCAGCTGACCTACTGGCAGAGGACATCCCATCAGAGCCTGTCGCCGTCCTCTGTGACAGCAAGGCAGCACTACAGATCCTGGCCAACCATCGAGACACCGGACTGACCGGAAGCCTCCTGGCGGCCAAGTACCGTGCCCTTGCTGCATCTGGTGCGTCCGTCTCCTTCCACTGGCTGCCCTCCCTATGTGGGCATCGCTGGTAACGAGGAGGCAGACGCGCTTGCCAAGGCAGCACACCAGCCTGGCACCCCCATCACCCGGGCCGTCGCGGCTAGGGACTACACGCAGGCCCGTCTCAAGAAGCTCCTGGTCACGGTCCACCCAGACTCAAGGGTGGCCAGTGGACGAGGGCCAAAGCTGCTACCAGAGACGGGCCTCACCAGGAGAGATCGGTCTGCCCTGCTGCGCCTGCGGACCGGCTGTGTGTGGACCGCTGCCCGCCGACATGCGAAGGGTCTCTGCGCCTCCCCAGCCTGCAGCCGCTGCGGCGATCCTGAGACCCTCGAGCACCTCCTCTGTGCCTGTCCTGGCTTGGCACAGGAACGCTCGAGGGTCACTACGGCCTACCGGAGCCAGGGCCTACCTGCCTCCACACTCGAACACCTGCTCTTCCCGTCGCGTCCCCACCTGCCAGCACTCCGGAGCCTGGTGGAGTTCCTGGACGAGACGGGAATAGCCGCCTACAGATGAGCCGGGAACTTGCCGCCCCTGCCCTTGCTGCCGTCTTCCCTGCTGCTCCGGCCACGGCGAACGAGACACAATCACATCCTACACACCACTATCATCTTCATTTCCCTCCCCCCCCCCCCCCCCCCCCAAGACGCTGCGCCGTGCTCCCGACTGGGCTGCAGAAATAAGCGTCTCTTCCTCTACATAACCACAAACAACAACAACACCTCCTGAGGAAGGCACCGAATCGATCCCGAACTCTCTTCAAACTGTGGCTGGAGCCATTTCAACTTCCTAAAACATATATTTGACTACGTGAGCACACAAAACCGCGTGCACATGCGCACCGTGTCGTCAACTCTTTTCAACGAAGGCTTTCTGGATGCTGCTATAATCCCCTCTGAGGCGTTGTAAGTACGCGTGACCCCCCAAAAATGCACTGCCGAGGCAAGGACATCAGCATTTGCACTCCCGTGCAAGTGTGCCCCCTCTTCCCGTTCAAAATTCTGCTAGGAGAGAGCGCTCGCAAGAATCGTGACAGCCAGCACAAACTCGTGGCGCAGGTGGTGGTTGGTTGGTTACAAGAAAACCAAAGACGAGCTTCGCGTGCAGTAGCGCTACACGCACTTTAAAATTGATTTTAAATATGTTCTAGGCGATATTATCCATCGATATTTCGTAGGTGATGCGTGTGTGTCCACACAAATCTATCCCACAAGTTATCTCGCTTTCAACATTTTGTGTCAGTACTCCTCTAACAATGCCTCTTCGCGGCGTAAGCCAAGACGCTGGATTGCACACATCGCTGACATATCTGAACCAGAGAAGGTTATGTCAGCGAAACAAAGTCTGTAGGAACCTCTGGGTTGTTGCCGTCGAGGGGATGAAACAGTGTTCTTCACGTCACCGTTTTTTTCCGGCATTCCCAGCGCAGCTTGTCGCTTGGCACGAAGTTGTCCCTCTTAAGAACTCTAAGGTAAGAGGTTCTTGAAACGATGCACCTGCAGGTATTAGGCTGCCGACGTTACTAGAACGTAGGGTATTACCGTCGCTGCCGCATCTTGCTACAACGTTTCAGACTCACGCGTGGTCTCACCTTTCACTCCTTTCTCTCTTTGTTCTTTTCGGCGAAAAGCATGGGAGAGCTTCCACGGCAGCTGCAGGTTTTTCGGATTGCAGTCCTAATGCTGTAGGTTTGACGTTGCACTGCGCTTCTTACAGCGTAGGAGTGAAAGGAAAGTGGCTGCATCGCCTTTGTTTACGCCAAGGATTTCCACTCTCAAATTTGGTGGGAAACAGCGATGCGCATTGACGAGGCACAGGCGGCTGGCGAACTGTCCCACCGTCCTGCGAGTGTCTAGACGCGCGCGTTGCTACATGAGTCCTATGAATCTCCATGGAGACTGGTACTGTGGTTGCCACTTGACCCGTCCCGGCGACACAAGGTAAGCGTAGGTCACGCACAAATATATAGCTTGCGTTTAGAACTTTCGGTTTGATATCGTCCCCCCTTGATTCTTTTGTTTTTGTGTTCACGAAGACTCGAAACGTGCCTATTATTGCTAGCTGCAGTATTGGAGATACCAGTCACGCCAGTATTCAGCCAAGTATATCCTGCAATTTGTCGTTACTAAGCTGTTCAGAGCAGCCAAGAAATCCGCAAACTGACTATAGTGTATTTTTCTGCAGCCCTTCTAATGCAGTTACAAGTAATGGACCAATATCCTACAGAATCCGCTATAACACTATGATTGAATTAAGTACTTTTTCTTTTTTTCCACATGTTAAAAAACTTCAAGGTATGTTTTCCAAGACACGTGAAAGAATACGAACATGAACTGGTCTCTTCTGCATGAAATAAGCGCTGCCTACGATTTTATGTTCGGAAGTTTCAAAGGTATACTGAAGCAATGCCACACTGACTGATACAAGTTTTCTAAAGTATACAAGCGCTATGTCGCACGCTCATATATTCAGCATCTCTTGCTCATGCTCAGCCCGATATAATGTTAATACGCACATTGCGATTTATTCTTTCGGTTGCAAAGTGCGCAGCTATTTTTTTTAAGGTATTCCGCAGAAAGTCATATGCAAGGCTTACGTAAATATGCGTAAGCACTGTGCCACTTGCTAATTTTCGTCGTCTGCGACGCTGCTCCGTTCAGCTTTGTCGTTGCTGTCTTCGTTTTACTTGTTTAAACGATGCGACGTACGCGTGGAGATGAGCAAGTGGAGCAGTGCTTTATTTATTTTGAAGCACTCTCTAAAACAAATAGTTTCATTTGCAAACGGCGCAAGCGCAGCTCTGAAGCCACCTCCCTACACTCGCGTGCCTCTCCTGGTCCGGCTGTCAGAAACGCTATTTCTTTATCGGTTAAAAACAGTGACGGTTCACTCATGCATTTCTCTCCTTGTTTCTTTATCAAGAAGGCTTCTAAGAGCTGCCACTCGTGCCTTGTCGCCTTGAAAGGTTTGACGTCGCTTCTCAGCGACTGAAAACGACCTGGAGTGGGTTGAGGGAGAGCAACAACGGTATTACGGTACCGCTCTTCCTTCCTCCCTCGTTGTGCTTTCGCCGCTGCTAATTGCGGTAAAGGCATCCGAACACCACAAAAGCTTTTTCGAAATTTACTGTTTGGTGCCACGCCTCATTATTGCCTGTCAGCCCATGCATTTTCTCGTTCGGGGGACGCACTAGTGCGTCACTGAAACTGGGAGCGGACGAGTGAGAGAGGAGGAGCGATACCGTAATCCCGTACCGTATTTGTGTATCGTGTTTCTGTAACTTGATAAAAGACTCGAATAGCGCACCGTGCACCTGCCGTGTTGTCTCTGTCGTCTATTCGGCGCCATACATATGATTCTTGTCCAAACGTATAATCCGAGTACAAGTGCTGACAACTTGAGGTCAACGAGCCTCCTAATCCCCGGAAGGATCGTGAGAGACGGCAGTCCTCAACCTCTGAAGTCTTGCGCGGTCGACGAGACATTGAATTTTGAAGTGCAGTTGTGTGCTCTTCATTATGACCCTACAAAAGTTCCAGGATTGGTGGAATCCTGGTGTGGTGACAGCGTGGAGAGAGGGAAAATGGGGTGGACCTCAATCTGCTAATTGAATCCGGTGCTGGTGCGCGGGAGAGCACCGTGCCTGTTCCCTGTGATCTGAATAATGTAAATTACTTGTATAGTTTTCTTCCTTCCATCAACTTATTCTGATGACTGCCTGGCAAGATACCAACCTGTGTTCGCACCGGCCACGCAACCAGATTTCTGACAAAGGCTTAGCGCAGCAAAATGGGCATATATCTGAAGTGTGGTAGCCCGTAATTTGTAGTAATTCTTCCAATTTATTAAGATTAGAAAACTGATTAAGACAAATGAGTGCAACCACTTTAAGCACAAATTAACAGCATTTATGCTGTGATGGGGTTCTTTTAATAATAGTAACACTAAAAACAAAACAAAAGTGAGCCCCCCGGCCCTCCCCCTCTCCAGTTTTCTTCAAGCGACCGCCCCCCCTAAAATGAGTGGCTGGATCCGCCCCTGCATGCATCCCTTCAATGAAAGCTCACGGCTGAAAAGTCAGTTTATTAAGCAAAATCTTTTTCACTTGTTCATAGATCTCTTTTCATTTCTTGCACTTTCAGGATCTTGCAAATGCCTTGCTTTTAATATATATATATATATATATATATATATATATATATATATATATATATATATATATATATATATATATATATATATATATATATATATATATATAAAGGCGCATTTCCAATTGTTTGTCGCCTTCCTTCTACATTCTTCTGCCAGGGGCCCAGTGTGTTGAAACATATAAATATAAACGTATAAAAAAAGAACTGGCTTTGAAAATTGAACCGAATATAGAACAGTTTCACATTTCTGAAGCTACATCAGACTGTGCAGAGTTCATCTGATGTAAGAAAAAAAAAGGGGCTTGCATACACGTACACAAGTGTCTATAACACAATTCATAATTACATGCCCTAATTGAAAAGTTTGTAAATCATAAACAACTGTATTGAATTAGCAACATAGCAGCCACATTACTGAAATGTTACCAAATGAGTGTACAAAGTTGTGATCACTTGTTTTCTGTGGACGTCCAACAATAAATTGAACTGCATGCTTGGTGCCCCATTTTGTTCTCATTCATTGCCCCAAGTGACTGGTTTGTTTATTTTTGTAAATGTACAGGGCTGAACGCGTTTAGAGGAAACACCTTACTAGCATTCAAGCCCTACGGCATTTCTTCTACGTTAACAGGGGAATGTTCCCTATATGGCACCTGATATAATGACTTTGATAAATGAAAAAAAGTAGTTCTGAATTTCACATTAAACATCAGCTGTTATGAGTCCTTGAATACTAACGAGGTAGTCATGATAAAGCTGTACTGCATAGGCAAGCAAGTCACCTAGAACTGTTTTGTCCCTGCAGTCTCCAGTGGGAGCAAGGAGGAATGACGATGGGCCCTGAAGGAAAATGAAGTAAAATCAGTTGTCTAGTTGGAACTCGCACTAACAAGTCATCTCTTTTGCTCCTTCACATGGCCGCACACTGACAAGGTGTTTTCTCTATACATGGACAGTCATGTACTTTTGATTTGCCTACAATGCTTGACTTGTCTAGAACAAGAATGTTCAATATCAATGTAATGCATTACGCATGCATACTACTGTCAGATCAACACGTTAAACTCCAGAAAAAAACGGACATACCGTAAAATGCCGAGCAAGCGCCCCCACCCGAGCAAGCGACCCCTCCCTTTTTCGGGAGACCTGAAATAAGCGCCAGTGACCGAGCAAGCGCCCCCCCCCCCTCCCCCTCCTCCCCTGCGGCCACATTTTTTTTTCTAGACGAGCATCGCTTGTGTAAAAAGAACCACAAGAATGAGTACACTGAATGCTATCTAATGTTGTTTATGAAATTCCATTGTCATGTGGCCGGTCGTATATTGGTCAAACCGGTCATTGCTTCAATGCTTTGACAGTGACCAGGGGGAATAAAAGCAGTAAATAAATAAAGCATTTCATTAGAAACATGGATGGGCATTTTTTTATTTTTAACGCCTCCTCTGCCGCCATCTTGAATTTCGGTCCGGGACCGAGCGAGTGCCCCCCTCCAAATCTGGTCGATTATCCTTCACCGTAGGGGGGGGGGGTCACTTGCTCTGCATTTTCAGTAAGCTATAAGCACACACACCACACCTACCAATGTGCAAAATTACATTCTGTAAAAGTTCAGCACACATCTGCAGGGGCTAAAGGGGAAATAGTATGTGTCTTTAAAACTTGTTGTGAGGGATGCATATGCAGTTTGTTAATGGGGACTTATTTTTATATGCAGCACACTATAAGCAGCAGCAAACCTGAAGCAGAGACTGAGAAACAATGCATTGGTTTTAGATCCCAGTGGCATGTTTTAGAGGCTGTACTGGTGGCAATTTTGCGTGCTTCAGAAAAACATTTAGACAAACCTGCTCAAAGCAAGTACCCTTGTAACCTAATTGATGCCACCATTAAAAAAAAAAAGAAGAAAAAAAAGAGAGCCAGGCCTGTACGGAAAGCGGAGCTGTCACAGCGAAAGCTGGAAGGGAGGCATTTCTAGAGCCCGTTGTAAACTCTCTTGGGGCTACTAATACGAGCACACTAGCAAGGTACCCACTACGCCATAAATAATTTTTGTGAAGTTGGGAAGCACCTACTATGCCATTATTCGTCATTCTGCAGGGAAGCAAGGTACTATCTAAGGCATTGTGTGCACTTTGTTGATGCGACGACTGATGACGAAGAATTATGGCTGAGCCCTTTTTAATGGGTTGGAAGCTTTAAACGACCTACTAGTTATGCAATTTGCATTGTGTGACGCCCAGTCGCTATTTCAGTCTCCCACCACGCTATATGACATACGTTAACATGAGAAAGAGAGAGAGGGAAAGAACTTCATTGAGACCTTGAGGAAATGGATCATGGGGGCCTTATGGGCTTCCTTGGCAACCAATACAAGTGCACTTTTGAGGAACCCACTATGCTATAAATCATAATTTTTGTGAAGCAGAGAAGCAGCCACTACGTATGCCATTTTTCGTCATTCTACGGAAAACCGTGGTACCCACTAAACACCTGTAAGGCATTATGTGCACTCTGTTAATGCTGTGCCTGATGACGATGAAGAATTATGGCAGAGCACTTTGTAATGGGTTGGAAGCATTCAACAACCCACTCGTTGCGCAATTTGCACTGTGTGACGCCTGGTTGTTATTTTACTCTTCCACCAAGCTACATTACATGTGTTAATGTGGTTCCTTCCTGACATGAAGCCTGTATAGGATCTTTTTGCAAAGCAGTTTCAAGCACCGGCATGGCGCAGAGGTTGAATACTGGGCTCCCACGCAGAAGGCCCAGGTTAGAACCCAGTTCCATCCTGGATATTTTTTATTTCGCGCCATAGCAGTTACAGACACCACCGACGGACAAATACGGCGCCAAAAATCGCCGTTGAAATATCTCATAACAGCTTTCGCTTTAAAAATGCAGGAGGTTTGAACAAGCAAGACTGAAAGTCGGGGAGTTGGCGATACATTATGGAAAAAAAAAAACGCCCAAACAGAACCTTCTTCGTCCCTTCTGTTTGCGCGCTGTTTTTTCCCATAAGGTTTGAACAAGCCAAAAGCCCCACATAACCCAGGAGTTCGCCTCACTACCCAGTACACCTACAACTTCATCATGCTTTATGGCAGCCACCCAGACATGAAAACGCAATTCACATTGTCCGCCGGGAGATTGAAGCTGCCCGTCCTGCACCATCATACACCTATGACACATAGCTGCCATTATATCCCTGATTCACGCTATAGTCGGGCAAGAGTTGGCAAATCTTGGACTTCGATCTGTGTGCCCAGTAGCATGTCCTGAGGCTCGGCCATATTTCGCAGCTTTCGCTGGTCAAATCCCGACCTCTCTCTCCTATGACCTTTTCTGGTCAGTCAGAATGAAGACTGCTCAATGATCAAACCATATGCTTCCACTGCCACCAGAACAGATATTCCTTGTTCCCGTCTCCAGTGCAGCTACTCACCTTGGCACACCTTCCCTACCTAGATGAATCCTGTCAGTTCTAAACATTAGACACCACTGCCTCTACTTGTTATTCTTAGGCCTCCCACAAGCTTCCTATCACTCATGCCACTACTGTCAGCCTGTAATCCTGGTCCCCATTGCCTCAACACTGTCCATGCCACTCCCCTCAGCCTCGCTGTTTTTCCTCCCCAACATTCGACGGACGCCGTAAGTCTCCTTGATTACAAGTCAACAATGTTACCATCAGTGTCATATTTACTGACGCACGCCCATCTGTTACGAGTTTCACATTACGGCACCACCTAAAGTTTCTAATGCAGTCTCTGATGCCGACCATGCATGTTGCTGATGGTGGAACCATTGCAGTAATAGGAATATGCCGCCCACAAAAGCCCCGACAGTCGCTACACTGCAGTCTTTTTCACCAACCTTGCTCATTGCTTGCATGACCTGATACTTGGCTTAGACTTTCTTTTGTAGCAATTTGCCTTAATTGATTGCCTTAATTGATTGTTCCAGTGGCACATTCTACCTTGACCTTCCTCTTCTACTGTATGCCTGTGAAAGGTCCACCAGTCATCTATGCCTCACAACATTTGTTTGTGCAGTGCATCAAGCCTTCACTTCTGCTTGTTTGTAATCGACCGGTTCTGTTCTTTACAATGACTACTTAGTCACTCTTATTACTGGCAAGCGACTGACACACAGTCTTACTTTCCCACATACTATCACCGCAATCACAGACAACTGTGTGCTCATTCTGCTCCAAAATTCTGGGTGGACCCCACAATTTCTTCCCCAACAAATGTTGCTTGACCAGCTCACTGCCACAGAAGACCACAATGTAAAAGTTGTTGCCATAATTCCTGCTGATCAAAGTGAAGTTTCAGTCACCAGCTTCAGACAGCATTTTTGAAAACATTACTGAATCAGACCTTTTGTCTCAGCAGGCCGATTCCCTCAGTCGCATTTTGACTTCCTATGGTGACACTTCTTTATATTCATAATCGCTTTTTGGGCCAGATGATGACTGCTGTCCTGTTGGTGAAGAAGGACAGTTACTGGTGCTTCGGCATCGATTATCGCTACCTCAACAAGATCATAAAAGAAGAACTGGTAGCCTCTTCCAAGTATTGATGACGTCCTTGTCTGTTTCAGTGGTGCCACCTGCTTTTCACAACTGGACTTTCGATATGGCTACTCGAAAACTTCTGTGGACAATATAGATCGAGAGAAGACTGTTCTCATAATGTGCAACAGCCTATACCAATTTGAGGTCATCCCTTCCCGTATATCTAATGCACCAGCGGCCTTTGAGAGAATGATGGGCACAGTGCTTTAAAAATTTCAATAATTCATGTGTCTGTGTCGTAATCTATTCACCCAATTTAGCGAATCACCTCGAGAGTCTCTTAACCATTCTGGACTTCAGCTGAATTCCTCAAAGTGAAACTTTGCTCTTTGCCAAATTATCGTGCTTGGTAATTACCAGCTTGTTTCCGGTGTCCAAGTAGACCTGGAAGTATGCGTTGTCACGAACTCGCCCTTCTGCGCTCCGATCATAATGTTTCACATTTCATGAAATACACTGCAGCCATTGCAAGTCCCCTCGCTGACCTTGTAAAACAACACATACTGTTTTGTTGAGGTTTTTTACAGGCAGATGCTTTTCATCAGCTAATCATCACTTAAATGACTCTACTCGTTCCCACCTATTTCGAACCAGCTGCTCCAATAAGAGTGAGCACAGACACTAGGGCCACGGCATCACTGCAGTCTGTGCCCATCAGCAACAAGGTATGTTTATGCAAGCAGTCACCTTTCAAAATTGGAATGCAAATACTCCATTACAAGACAGGAGTGCTCGCCCTTGTCTGGGTAGTCGCAATATTCCATCCCTACTTGCATGGCTGGCCTTTTTGTGTTGTCACTGACCGTCATGTCCTCTGTTCGCTTCCATCACTAAAAGACCCTACTTTGGGCATTGTGCCTTTGAAGGTATCCTAACTCATTTGTGTAAAAGTCTGGCCACCAGCGCTGCATGCTTTCTCTTTACTCTGTCCATCAACCTGATGCCTCAAACATTATGCCTAGCACATCAGTCTTCTCCACATCTCGGTTTCTCAAGACTTTTGAAGAACAATGCCATGAGTTAGCTTCAATCGTTTATTGACAGTCTCATATGTTCACCTAATGTGGT
Source organism: Rhipicephalus sanguineus (assembly GCF_013339695.2). Lineage (NCBI taxonomy): Eukaryota > Metazoa > Arthropoda > Arachnida > Ixodida > Ixodidae > Rhipicephalus > Rhipicephalus sanguineus. Next base: position 143,874,780 of record NC_051178.1, on the reverse strand, counting down.
ATCACTGCCCATATTCGTCCTCTTACATGGTGCACTACATTGCTGTAATGTTCAACTCGATGGCCCTGGGCTGCTTTTAGTCGTATCTAAACATCTGCATTAAACTACTGTGCATCTGCTTCACGACAAATCAACCACTGGGTGCCTCAACGTTTCTTACACATATGGCCACATTCGGCGCCAATCCTTCTAGCGTGGTTTCACCCTTTCCGTGTGATGTTATGCAGCCGCTTGCGAGAAAGTGCAATGTCAGAAATTACTTGCCATGCTTCCTGCTGGACTGCTTGTACCACTCTCTATACCAACTGAACCACTCTTTCGTGTTGGTTTGGACTTTCTTGGCCCTTCTCCTGAATCAACATCCGGCAACAGATGAGTTGCCGTGGCCGATGATTATTCAACCAGATATCCTCACACTCGAGCACTCCCGACCAGCTCTGCTATTGCCTTTGCCAGTTTTCTACTACAAAACATGATTCTACATCACGAGACCCCACACCAATTGCTCAGACAATTGCACAGGACATGTATGTCACATTCATGGATATATATATTGTAAGTGTTTTTTCGCTCCCTTTCACCTCCCGCCAAACACGCTGCGCCATACTCCCTCACAGGTTGCAGAAATGTGCCTCTCCCCTTTCCTTAAACCACTCCTACTACTAATGTAGTAACGTTTCTGTACTTTATGTGATAGACAGTAAAACAGCCTGGTAGCCTCCAGAAACCAGAGCAACACTTTTGTAGCCTTTTGTAGCAGCAATATGGGAGGCCATAGTCCAAAGATCTTGTGCACTGCAGACGTCACAAGAACGACTTTCTGAACTTAAAGCCAGCATACAGCCCCAGTGAGGAAGTAATTTCTGTTTTGAGCAATGGGATGTGCAATATTTACCTGCTAAGCAATACTCCTATCTGCTGCTAGTGAAATGCTTGGAAAGTATGGATTGCCACATGTGTGTTTATTGCTGCAATTTTCCTCACCAGGTATGGGCGTTGCAAACAAAGAAGCATGGCACGTAGGTCAAGCAGTGGCAATCATGTTTGCAAAGTATGAAATGACTGCATGGCTAAAAAATGGTTGAAATTTCCAACAGAGGCTTATGTTCATTTCCTCTCGAAGGGAGGAGAGGCATCAGTTCTCCCCCCCCCCCACTACCTTCTTCTGGCTAACCTCTGCTGCCAATGGATTAGCAGTAACTTCTAGAGAAAGCAGGTTGCTCACGTTTTATATTTTTAAGCTGCATGTTGGGCTATGAGGAATGGAATTGGAAAGAACCACTGGCAGCTAAATTTTCATTAGCGACTTTCGTGCTTCTTAAGTAGGTCTGTGTCTGATAATTATGAAATTGAATCGTAAATGCCCAAATGTAGGCATAACGAAAGCTAGAATCATTAATTATGATCAACTTTGGCATAGCTTCAAAAAACCCAATGAAAATCATAACAAACTCGTTCCCCATCATAGTGGAGCGATTACATCAATGCGTTCAAGTGCCATAAGACCTCAAACAATAGTGATGCGGACAGCATGCTTCTTCAATTAAGGTCACGCATGTTGATAGGAATGAAACAATGTGGGTGCTGGGGTATCAGTTAGGGTGTGACACACCAGGCACTTGCCCCTCCGAAAATTTGTCTTGCTAGCATAAAACGGCACATGACACACCTGCCTGCCCAGCTCGAACTTCACAACCAAGAGTACGTCTCATCCAAAAAAAAAAAAGTTATTTGCTGTAATTCCACTGCCGGAAGGCGCAGAACTGCCCATAAAGTAGCTCAACAGCAAAGCAAGGGAGGAGACTAGTGGCGCTGTGTGCCTCCCTCAAACTTATATCTGTGTTCATTCTAAAAAGACAGGGCGTGCAAACAAGGACACAAGAAAGAATCAAAACAAACTTCACACATTTGAAATTCTAGCGCAAGTGGTCCTTTAATATTGGCCAGCTACAGTTCTTTTAATGTGCGCTGAAATTCTACTGCTTGGAAGCGTTTTGATTCTGTACCTGCTGAAATTTGCAGTTATTGAAGCCGAGAACCGCACCCGCACTTTGTTTCCAGCAGAGAACAGCTCACCTACTGTGCCACTGCAAAAGGCATATGTAGATACTAAGATGAAAAAGAAGAAAAAAGAAGACTGTGGTAATGAAGCTGCTAACAAGCTTACTGTTTCCTTTCTGCCACATTCTGTTCCTTTTTTCTGCCATAAAATGTGCACATCAAAACTTTTTCACTCGAGATATTGATTGAAAAATACAGCTAAGATTCCAAAGTCAAAACATAAGGCACACATGTTGCCTACACAAAGCAAAGCCAAAACCATAGGACAGTGCACGAAATCGCTTTATATACAATAGCATAAACTGCACTTCTAAACTGGTAATTACATGCAATGCAATTCAGAACGAGAAACAACATTAAGTTGGCAAACTGGGCGAGTTGGTAAGTTTTCATTTTCACACAAAGCGCAAGCAGACAGAGACAGCAAAAGAAGACAGGACGAGCGCTTTGTCTACTCACACTTCACGTACACTTACACCCAGGGCTGGGCAAAGATACTTTGAAATTGTATCGCGATACGATACAAGATACTCAGGCAAGAAGTATTTGAGATACAGATACAAGATACTGCAACACTGATTGTATCCGATACGATACATACCAATTGTATCTTAAGATACTTCGATACATTCTCAAATTTGTTATTATATATCTATATAATGCAGCATTAAACGCCTATGCACATCAATGTTCGCTTGCAAATTTATTAACTGCGACCAATTGTATTTCACTTGAATGGAAACTCTGTTAGTATCTCAAAAGTTTTGTACTTCTTGCTCAAGGTATATCTGTTTCATTCCGAAACAACTTGTTGGCGTTGTGCTAGCTGCTTAACGTGACTGCTCTTTATACATTTCGCTGATAGCGCTTCTTGCTTGTAGCTTTTGTAATTCATGGGAGTCGCAGCTCTGCTTGTTGACGAGTAAGTGGGTTGTCAACTATACCATATGAACTTCAATAAGAAGCCTCCGCACGATGGCGCAAATGCCGCTGTGGAGTTCTACCTTGCCGGTAAACATATTGCGGTTTTCGCAATAACGGATCACCGGACAGGTGTACGTCACCAAGAACATGTGCAGCCCAGAAACGTTTCAGACGTATTGTACAGTTGCTCAAAGCGCTGCAGGACACCGCCGCTATTCACACTATTGCCACTTATACTAGATCCGGTAACCTGGTGATTAGCAACAGTAAAATAATTCAGGGAAGCCTAATCAACGAAAACAAATATATCTAAGTAAAATAGAAAAGCGGTTCTGTATCAAACACAGCGAATAAGCACAGAAACACTATACACGAAGCACCCCCAAGAGCTAATAATAATTGTTGTTTTACGTTGAAAAACCGCGATGATTATGAAAGACGCTGTATGGAGGGCTCCGGAAATTTTAGCCACCTGGGGTTCTAAAACCTACATATAAGCACACGGGCCTTTACCATTTTCCCTCCATCGAAATCCGGCTACCACGACCTTCGGACCAGCAGACAAGCAACCTAACCACTAGACAACCGTGGCGGGTAACCCCTCATAGCAACGACAATTAAATTCAGTGGCTATGGAAAATGGCGTAAAACGAATCCTTGGGGCGCTCATGAGAAAAACGGAGCATTTGGTATAACAGTCTTTCTCTAAAACCTTTGCGAACGTATTTAAGATGGCGCCTAATAATTTACGTTATTGTAATCCCAACTCAATTTTGCTATTTTACTTAGCAGTAAGCAGAATTATCATTACTGTATACTCAAGGCGCGCCCGGATTATTATATATTTGTTCTCAACATCAACATTACATAGCAGTAAATTCAAGTGGAATATAAATATGTAAACAGTAGCAGAAACGACGCAGACAGTTAAAACTGGGAATAAAGCAGAGAGCTTGCCTTGGCAGCACGTTAAAGGCACATTGCAGTAAGCAGACCGGCAGAAAAAAAAAATAGTCATAGGTAATGTATGGAATGGACAGCTAAAAAAAGAACGTCTGCTAACAATCAAATTATGATTTTAAAAACTCTTTGAATAAATGAAAAAAAGACGTACGCCAAGATAACGTCTGTTAGGTGAATGCTTGTTCTGCTAAATCCAGCATCGGTACCGTTGGTACTATAGCTGTTGGGATCTTATTTGCATATTAGTCAATCTCATAGCATGTAATGCAAACTTACATCCACGAGATCTTTCAAATCCCCTATATGTGAAAGCCATGAGACGTAAAGCAACCCGCCATTCTTGCATTCTTCAGACTTCGTAACGAAGCACCACACAAGAAGAACTTCAATAATGACTCCACAGCGTCATCAGCATGTGTGCGAAAGGCGCTGCACGCATTGTAGTACGTGGTACAGAGAGTGGCTAAGTGCCAAGTGGTCATAGCACTGACAAAACTTTAAAAAAAAGCGATCAAACAAAAATTCGGCTGGGCACAGATGTTCGCGCGCTCGTCTGTCGAGACGTCACGAGTGCCACCGCGTAACTCGGCTCAACCAATATATAGGGACGCTCAGAGCGTATCGCCTATCCTCGCTGGAAAACTCTTGCGGAAAGATAAAATAATGTCACTGCCTATAGTTTTATTCTGATGACTTAGGCAGCAGTATCAGCTTGAGAAGCGAATCTCAGCCAACGTTTATTGCTTCGCACGGTGGTGGGGCGATCGCAGTATCTTGTATCTTAAGATACACGATACATTCTTCAAAGTATCGGAAATACAGATACAGATACTTGTTTTGCGAGACGTATCGCGATACAGATACAAGATACCCTAAGAGTATCTAAGATAGTATCGAAGATACATGTATCTTCGATACTGCCCAGCACTGCTTACACCGTAACAATGTTACATACAGTGTAAAATTATGGACACTGAAAGAAAGGCTATTCCTTGATCTGATTTCAGTCGCATTGTTTCCAAGTTGACATGGCTTCATACTTTCAGAATTCTGATGACGTTAAAGGCTGTGCAAGCTGATCCCACTTTCTGCAGTTCATGCTCTTTGCAAATGTCATATGTGACTACAGAAAAAAAAAGTACAAAGCTGTGAAGATTTGGAACACAGACACAATGAAAACATGGCTGCGCTGTTAGATTCATCACATGCTCTTCTGAATAGTGCGCATTATAAAAAGCAAGCCAAACTCAATGCAGTGTTTCTTCTTCCAGCTTCAAACAATCATCGGTGCCCTTTGTTTCGATACCGGTTACAAATCTGCATATACCTCTAATGCATTTTACATGAGACAGAAATTAAGTCTCAACCTTGGAAGCCTTCAGCAAATTTGTAATGTTCTTGGATCTACTTCTCTAGGACATTAAAGAACATTTTAGAGCGCAGCTCTCAGGTGCCTGTTTTTTGGTTGAGTGTTGTTGAGAATATGAAAATAGAAATAAATATAAACAGAATAAGTAAAAATAAAAATAAAAAGTTGTCTGTAACTGCAGTTCGTGCAGCCGAAACAAAAAATAAAAAAATGAAAACAATATTAGCGAAAAATAAAATAGTAATAAAAATACAAAAGCCAAAATAAAAATAAATCTTCAAAATAAAAACAATAGAGACAAAAACAAAAATGCATATTTAAAATTTTTTTTAAATTGGCCGCGTATCTGCATGCTTCGATAGTGTACTGCCAGGCCGTATGGCAGAGGGCTTTTTCGTGCATAGCGTCGCATTTTCAGCGCAGCCTAAGAAACACTAGGGTCTTTAGAATTACGTATCTATGCATTTTCTAGTAAAGGAACACACCACCTAATACTTACGTATTGATGTTGCACTTCACATATGCGTAATATTTGCTTTTTGATCGACAATGTTCACAAGTATGAACGCAGCTACCAGTTCAAGATGGCTGGGCGTTCAGCAAGTGCTTAAACTTTGGCCGGGTGGCTGAATGGTGGCTGAATCGTGTGACAGACAGACAGACAGACCAAAATTTCTGCGTTCCCAAGTATCCCAAGAAAGACCATCATCCTTAAAAACAAACAAAATTAAACAGTAGCCTGTGGCTGTATGCACACGTCTCACTCAGATTCTTTGCCTCAATATATCGCCAAATGAAAATGCTTAGAGCTGCGTTCGCATGGTGCATTAAAACCTATCGTAACCGTCTGTAATTTTTTTTCACCTCATCTAATCAAACTTCTAGATATGAAGAGACACAAAATGAAAAATCTTCACTGCAAATCAGTTTTCTCCGAATAGCATGAGAAAGCTTACGAAAAAGTTGTGCGTCTATGTGGCCTTGACATATGGTCCTTAATTCAGATAATCTACATACGCTACTAAATACAACCAATGCAATGTTGTACTGCTTGAATACAGAAGGCACTAAGAGTGTGGGGAATTTGTGAACAGAGCTGTAGTAGAACAAGGGATGCATTAATAGGACATATGTGACATACAAACATTTGCTATCTTGTAGCCTGAGTGTTTTTCTATATTGAACGAAAATCAATGAGCCTGGCTTAGAGCTCCTGCGCTGCATGACGTTATACTTCATTTTGAGGAGCTGACACCACATCGACTTTTGAGATTGTTATTGCATGCTGAGCAGGTTTGTACTTTAAACCTTTTTCTCCCTGTGAAAGTTTACAACATAGGAGCATTGCTGTCTAATCTTCAATTTGTCAGGTAAAAGTTAAGGCATTAAAATTTAATTTGCATAAAGATTAAATGTCTATACAATGCAGCCAAAAAGGAAAAAGATTCAATGACTCTAGACTCCCATTAAAGGGGTCATGAATCACCCCTCTGGCTTGGTGAGAAAACACATCCTGCGGACAGCAGAAACTGCTATGAACATCTCAGGCAAACCTTGCAGTTGTGCGCAGCAAGGAGAGCTTACAAGCGGAGCGCGAAGTTGCCATTTTCTCAGGCACCCTCTTTTCATACAGAAGTTTGTCCTCACTTGCTTCAGAGGTGCTAGCGCCCACTGCTTGACATAGGACAGCAAGTAGCACACCATTGGCCAATAGCCGGTGTGCGATAGAACTCCACTCTTTCTTGACGGATTCGAGAAATTTTCGTGGCAATCGATTCATGAGGCAATAAACTACGGTACCGAGGTCATTCAATGATTACTTGGGAAATAGTTCATGACCCCATTAAGGCAAACACAAGGACACTATTACAATCTGTTTGTCTTGATAAATATGATCTAAAAAGCTGAAAGTGCATTGTTTCTAGTATAACCCAAATATTCATTACTCGAAACTGCAACTGGTAATGTTTCAAAGGGACACTAAAGAGCAAAACGATTTTTCTCGCATTAATAAAGTAGTCTTCCACGATACCAAAAACACCACACTTTCTGCGCGAAGACGCTTAATAAGCGAGAAAACGCTCAAAAAGAAAATACAGGTGGTGACGCCACCTTGGAATTCCCGCACCATTTGCCGTGACGTCACATATTTTTGACGGCGCCTGCTTGGGCCTACGTAGTTCCTAATCAGTTAAAATGAAGTACATTGTCCTCTGAGGGGGCCAGAGACTTGACATAACGAGTTTGTGAAAATTTCATCGAGCCAGTGGCGCCAAAATACGTTAATACTCTTTGAAGTCTTTTACGTCACGAATTACAAAGTTCGGCGCGAAATTTAAAAATGAAACTTTGAACTTGGTTTTCTCCTCTAATAATAAACCTATGGTGGTTAAATAAACTACACAAGAATTCTCCTAGCACACTTTATCAATCTAAACCAATTCATTGTTTCTCTTTAGTGTCCCTTTAAAACCAAAAGGCAGATTCTAAAAAGACATTTATTAGAGTTGTGGGCTTCGAAGCAAAGCCTTATGCAATCCTAAGCTATTAAGCCACTGTAGCTTGCCAGAACTGCACCGACTTATATGCTTCCACAAAAGCTGACATTTCACCTAAGCTTAAAACTTTTCAACATCCTTACCACGGCGAAAGAACTCACTGTTTCACCCAAAACGCAAAGCATTGATAGTGACAGCCAAGAATTAGACAACTACACGACGTAAGGTCTGTAGTTTTATTAGCTGTTAAAATTGCAATAACATTCACTTACTAATTTAACTAACAAGCATGGTTTAATGAACACACACACACACACACGAAAAGATCTCATTCGATGGCCGTGAACACTTGCCGTCATAACATTTGATGAAGAGTGCCAGATTACAAGATTACGCAACTCACATAACCCAACACAAGGTGTGCATGAATCCAGCAGGCATCTCAGCTGATTTTTAGCCTTTGCACTTGCCGCAAACTACTTTGAAGACACAACATATGGGCCGTGCATGCACTCACTTGTATAACGAACTAGGCACAGCCATGGTGGGACTGGAAAAAAAAAAAGACAAGCACTCTTCCCTCCTTCAGTCAGTTTGATGCTGTGATCCCCCAATAATGGTCATGTGAGAAAAGTGTTCTCATCAACCAACCACCCTTCTTGGTTCACCCTCATGCACATACCCTAGCAAACAGTGCATGATACGATTTTATCATGCTTGGACTCTGCTGGAACATAGAAGTGACAGTGACAGTGGATAATTTCTATTGCAATAAAGGAAAATGCACCAAGAAATTCAGAGCATTACAAGAACGCACTATTTGTGAACACTACTGAGCAGTGCCCTCTCATCCCATTATCAGCCTGCAGGTGCCACTTGACGAATTCCTGGATCACGAAATTCAGGGTCAGTCTTGAAAGTTCTCACCAGGGGCGTAGCCACGTTAGGGCACACCGGGCCCGTGCCCCCCCCCCCGAAATTTTTTTTGCCATAGCATATAGAGCAGAAAATGACACTCGACCACATCTGCCTACTCGTCCCCACTACAGATCAAGGAGGTGCCTCCCTCGAAAAAAATTTCTGCCTACGCCCCTGGTTCTCACACCATTGTAAATGATGGCATGGCTGTGTCTATGAAAAAATCATTTGCTTCTTACGCAGCTAGGGCATATCCACCTACTAAGTCGGCTCCAAATATTTAGCTGCCTTCTTTAAACCAACCAATCTGAGGCACTATAGTTGAGTCATCAGTGGTTGTTGTGAAAGTTTGGGATTAGCCAAATGAACAGTATGTGTAAAGCCAATTCCTTTGCTGTTGAGCATATGAACCCAATCACATACAGAAACATTGCTCATTATGTCCGAAGATTCAGCTCATGTGGGCTTGCCTTTTAATGGTAGTATATATAGCTTCAAATTGCCCTAATAGAGGGGTGTGATGAGTGAAGTGCGCGTTCGAATTGTGCGCCTTTGAAAAGTGCGCGTCAAAAAAGAAAGACGAGAAGGAGTGCGCGCGCGGAGATGAGAACAGTGCTGAAAGGAAGACAACGACGACGAATACCTTCACGAGGGCGCGAGGTGCAAGGGTTCGACGGGCAAGTAGCCCAATAAGAAGACAACAGGGATCATCTCAGGGGCCAATCACTTGCCAACACCGAGATCCAGCAGTCTCCAATGAGGAGTGGACAAGTGTGCCCGAGGGCAGAAAAAGCCTGGCCTCAGAGGGTTCCGGGGGGAGTTCCAAGGGAACCAGACAAGGAGAAAGTTGTCACCGGACCGGGCGCTGAAGACGGGCAGTCGGGTGGCAGACCCGAGCCTCCAGGGCTTCAACCGGCCGTGGCCTCCTGCCATCGAATTCCCGTGCGAGACCATAGCCATGGTGCCCGGACTCCACCCCAAGGCCTGCGTACTTCGGTTCCGGCAGGCAAGCAGCAGCAGTTGGGCTACGGGCCCGAGCTGTGCGTCCAGCTGCCTGGGCCTGTTTCACCAGGCATCTCTGCGCGTCGCCCAGTAGCCACCGTGCCCTCGTCAACGCCAGCCACACATGTCAACTCCACCAGCCAAGCCTCCGCTGGTTGGTGAGACTGAACTCTTATTATTCCCCGCTGCGCTGCTCAGCCACGTCAGAACTAGACTGTCTAGTTTAGATCTTTGAACTTGAGCTTTGTGTGTCGTAGGAAGGGTTTTTTCGTGTGCAGTGAACTTTCTGTTAAGCGTTTGCCTATATGCATAGTTATTTCTCCTTCAGTGTATAATTAAAAGTTGTGTGTGTTGTTTGTTAAACCAACGGCATTGTCTTTAATAAAGCTCTCCGAAGCTCAAGTCTTAGATAGCTGTCGTAAAGAGAAAAGAACCTGCATCACAAATTGGCGTCCGCAGCGACAGGACAAAGCCGTTTGTTTTACGACTTGATGTTTTAATGGTGTGAACTATGGCGAGCACGTGGGAATTATTGGAATTGGCCGAACGCATGGGTCTCGAGGGCGCGGAGTTCAGAGCTTGGTATGAAGAGCGGATGGTGCGAGAGCAAGAGGAACGGGCTGCAGAACGAAAGGCAAAGAAGGAGAAGCTCGAATTGGAACTAAGGGCTATGAAGGAGGAGTTCGAATCAGAACGGAGTGCACTTCAGAGGCGGCTAGAAATCGCAGTGGATAAAGAAACGGAGTTGGACAGTCGGAGGTGTGAGGAAGTGTTTCACGCGTGCTCCGATAGCAGTTTTTGCGGGAGCGAATTGTATTTCTGTAAGGCTAGCCTTGAACCTCGCCATAGCCTCTCGTTAGTGCCAGGAGCTCAGATAGAGGATGGCAGAGAGGTGGACAGCCAAGAAAGCAGGAATCTTGCTGATCTTGATGAAGCGGTGGACAGCTGCGCAAGCATGGAACAGGACAGTTCCACTCAGAGTAACTTGTGCTTTCGAGCCTCCGTGAGGGCGAGCACACTTATTGAAGAAGTAGGAAGGCCTCTGAATAGCTCCATTGAAGTAGTATTACAGGTCGTCTTGGATAACGACGGTGATTGCCGTAATGAAAGCACCGATGTGGTGGCCGCCGATCTTTGTGTACCACTGGAGGTGGTAACAGGCGCCACATACAAGGTCGAGGACCATGGGAATCACTCGCTCCTAATGCGAGAGAGTCAGCCTTATCAGGTTTCTACAGATGCTGTCTCTCCGAGAGAGCATGGAGAGAGTTCAGAAGCACTTGTCCAAGCGGACAGTTTAGCGTCGGAGGTGCTTTCCCCAGTATCTATCGATCTGGCCGAGCCGAATGACCAACGTGGAAGGGTCAGTAGAGTTGAAGTCAGCGCTCAATCTAAAGAAGGCGAGCTAGAAGGTGGTGGTCAATTGCCAGAGTGTAACGTTTTGAGCAGTGAGGAAGATCATGCGTCTTCTGTGACATCCAGGTGTGCTGAAGGCACTTTCTCCAAGATGTCGGATGCATTGACGGCATATAAGCCAAGACCAAGTGTTGGCTCACCGGAAGGGTTCACTCGAACGCTTCCGACACGGTGCGCGTGGAGGCAACGCCTCGTTGTTGGATTCAATCCTTGCGGCGTTGTGACTAAGAATTCCGTTGCGTGCCCTGTCCTCATGCGGGGCTACAGACACGCGTTTCAACAAACGCGCTTCAAAGCATCTTTGCCACGGTTGTTTCTTAAGTGTTTGAATAATGCCACTCGTCTGGTGTGGGACGCTATAACTTGAGCATCGAGCTCAATGACCGGTCGCTGTTTTTGGATTCTTGACTTTGGACAACGGATTTATATGTTTTGTAGATATCCGACTTGGCTGTGGACTTTCATTTGAGGTTGAATGTGATATAACATAGCTTCTGGCAAGATTTTTGCTTTTGTATAGGGAAAGCTTTGGTTCAACTAAACGGACTTAGTTTTCAAATATTCATTGTACTTCTTGTGCGTTCGTTAGGTCCGGATAGTGCGTGTAACTTAGTGATGACTTCTAGCCTGTAGCAAACGGACTTGAGTTTTGTGAATACTACTAAGAGCTTTATTGTGAACGATGTGTTCTCGATGTCTATATGATTAGAGAGCAGACCACAAATTGGCACCCATTGGTGTTAATTGTTTAGTGTTATATGATGGTATTATAACGCAATTGATTAATTACTCTAAGGCAGGTGAACAAGGGTTGTGTTCTGGTTGTCGGTGTTGTGAGTGATATTATTGTGTGCTGCCTATCACTTATGTGTTCCGCGCACTGAGCGGCAGTTTTTCGAAGGGAAAAACTTTTCGAAAAAAAAGCCTTTGTGATGAGTGAAGTGCGCGTTCGAATTGTGCGCCTTTGAAAAGTGCGCGTCATAGAAAGAAAGACGAGAAGGAGTGCGCGCGCGGAGATGAGAACAGTGCTGAAAGGAAGACAACGACGACGAATACCTTCACGAGGGCGCGAGGCGCAAGGGTTCGACGGGCAAGTAGCCGAATAAGAAGACAACAGGGATCATCTCAGGGGCCAATCACTTGCCAACACCGAGATCCAGCAGTCTCCAATGAGGAGTGGACAAGAGTGCCCGAGGGCAGAAAAAGCCTGGCCGCAGAGGGTTCCGGGGGAGTTCCAAGGGAACCAGACAAGGAGAAGGTTGTCACCGGACCGGGCGCTGAAGACGGGTAGTCGGGTGGCGGACCCGAGCCTCCAGGGCTTCAACCAGCCGTGGCCTCCTGCCATCGAATTCCCGTGCGAGACCATAGCCATGGTGCCCGGACTCCACCCCAAGGCCTGCGTACTTCGGTTCCGGCAGGCAAGCAGCAGCAGTTGGGCTACGGATCCGAGCTGTGCGTCCAGCTGCCTGGGCCTGTTTCACCAGGCATCTCTGCGCGTCGCCCAGTAGCCACCGTGCCCTCGTCAACGCCAGCCACACGTGTCAACTCCACCAGCCAAGCCTCCACTGGTTGGTGAGACTGAACTCTTATTATTCCCCGCTCCGCTGCTCAGCCACGTCAGAACTAGACTGTCTAGTTTAGATCTTTGAACTTGAGTTTTGTGTGTCGTAGGAAGGGTTTTGTCGTGTGCAGTGAACTTTTTGTTAAGCGTTTGCCTATGTATAGTTATTTCTCCTTCAGTGTATAATGAAAAGTTGTGTGTGTGGTTTGTTAAACCAACGGCTTTGTCCTTAATAAAGCTCTCTGAAGCTCAAGTCTTTGAGAGCTGTCGTAAAGAGAAAAGAACCTGCATCACAAGGGGCTAGAAAAGCTCCTTCTAAAAGCACAAAGAATGCAATAACATGATAACTGGCAATAACATTAATTTGCCAGCAGACATTGGGACAAGAAAATGCCATTCTGTTTGATAAACAAAAACATATTTCTTTACTCATACACATTGATGCTACCAAGGATTTTTGATTTAGAGCAATTTTTGGAGCAGCAAGATTTTCATTTTGGAGCACTTTGGAACAATCAAAATATCCACCTTGGAACACTTTCGAGCCGGTAATTATGCACCTCGGAGCACTCTGGAGCAGCTAATTTCACATCGTGAGTTTCAGTACACTGGAGAAGCAAGTTGCATATTTGTTCAAGCACCCGAATAATTATTATGGGGCTCTTATGAAGAGAAAGAAATATTTCGATTCATTGAAAATCTCATGAAGAAAATCATCTCAGGAGCACTCCTTATCTCACTCAATAATGCACAAATAAGGGCGTCATGCAGTTCAGTGTTCTAGAATAACCTCTTCAGCGATTATCTCTGACACTAGCAAATAAATAGAATACTGGATCCATGAAATTGTGCTTTATGAAATAGCACTCTAAATAGATCTATGTGGTTATCAGCAGGCATGTAGACAAACGCCGCGACGTGCAGCAGTGCCTCAATGCTAAACAGTCACAGTCTCCCTAATCCATTCCCCTAAGACGACTCCAAGGCGAAAGCCAGGTACTTTTTCTTCTCGATCGATTGTATTGCTGGGCGCAACATGATGTCGCGTAGCTATCCTCAGAAAGCCAACCTCCTCCGACACTCCCTTCCCTCTCTCTGAAGCCTGTTTGTGCTGAAGCTAGGGCATTTTCGCAGTGTTTCCAGACGTATCGTTTGCGCATGCGCCAGGTTGTCTGGAAGATGGAGGCCAACTTCAAGTCGAGCTTCCCCGAAGGTGTCCGAGAGTGCGTTCAATGGGGGATTACACGATATAAGAAACTTCATTTTTCCTTTTACAGCGAAGTTGTATATGGCCAGGACATTCCGTTTGTACGCCGAAAACCCCTAGTGCCCCATAAGGAGCAGTGCAAAAATAATGATATATTGTACGTTAAAGGGACACTTAAGAGAAACAATGAATTGGTTTAGATCGATAAAGTGTGCTCTGACAACTCTACTGTCGTTAATTTTGCCATAATATTAATAGAGGAGAAAATAAAGTTCAAAGTTTCATTTTTAAATTTCACGCCGAAATCTCCCTGCGTGACGTCACGGATTTCAAAGTGTATTTATCATATTTTGCCGCCACTGGGTCAACAAAATTACCCCAAACTTGGTATGTTAAGTCTATGGCCCCCTCAAAGGACAATGTACTTTATTTTTACCGATTAGGAACTACGTAGTCCCCAGTAGGTGCCATCAAAACATGTGACGTCACAGTGAATGGTGCGGAAGCTTCTAGGTGGCATTGCCACACACATTTTGTTTTCGCACGTTTTCTCATTTACCAAGTGTCTTCTCGCAGCAAGTGTGGTGTTTTTAGCATCGTGAAAGAGTTCTTTACGAATATGAGAAAAATCGTTTTGCTCTTTAGTGTCCGTTTAACAGCCCAGCTGTCAACAACCTGGCCTTACATCCCGAACTGGCCTCCACCATGATAAGTCTGTAGCGCGCTAAACAGCTTCGCTAGTCATCCACCTCACAGAGTGAAATGGCTCCTCATATTTTTTTTATGGCAACAGTAATTATACGGACACTCCCAAAGGGTTTTTGCCGTTGCCATTGCTGTCACTTTCCGTATCAAGTCCACATTGATAACATCCCCCCACACATCGTATGTTCTACCTGCGAGTAAAATCTCGCGAGTGCTGGCGACGAACACGGCCGAAGCAGATATGAAACGAGCTGGCCGTCTCCATCGCACGGAGGACGCATGCGGTGACTAGAGACCGCACTGCAAATGCCTGTTTTGTTCCTTACAATCCTACCGCCCCATTTTGATATAAGAGCATGAATTAAAGGCTAATAAGGGCTTTTATGGTGTTTTTATAGTGCCTATAAATACCTATTTTCAAAATCGGCGCCTAAATGAACACTATTTACCCTCAAATTTCACTTTCGAGTGCTATTTGAGACCGTTATTCATGTTACCAGGCAACACTGACTGTTCAGAACTATATAGGGTTCAACATAGTCCTCTAGTTCAACCAACTACTGGAAAACAAGCGCTAGTAGCAGTGAAATGGGATGTGCCGGCCACCATACACCGCTGCGCTGACATGGCACGGGCGGTTGGCAAATGCGAAACTGCCGAGAGCTGTCAGGGGAGAGGAGAGTGAAGAACAAAAGAAAGAACAATGTGATGTGCATGCGGCTTTTGTTTTGTTTGTAATTTACGTCCTAAGGTGATCACCGACATGGGAGAAATTGACCCTACGCAATTAGACCCGGCCAATGCAAGACATCCGTCCCTTCTGGTCTTTTAGCGCTCTGGCTACGTGCTCCTGTGCTGCCCTTTTCGGCCATGCCGAAAGAAAAGAGACCCAGGAGTGTGTTGATTCGACAGTGGACACTTGGCTCGCCATGCTAGAGAATAAAAGGAGAGACCACATTCTGCGAATCGTGCGGGACAGAAGACGGATATATGTTCAACCGCTGGCGCCTTTGTGCCGTCATAAACAGTAACATTTTTTGCTTTCCTGTCGTAGATACAGGTCGCTCATGTCTTTGTTTTGGGATTAGTTGCATTTATGTAAAAATTTATTGTGCCTACATTAACGCCGTTGGAGGCCTAAAAACATGGGTTGCCTGCCAATAGACCTCTACCGGCCTACGTCACTCACGCCCCATGACGTCAGGTCACGTGACCTCTCGACGCACGTGCAACAGCGGTGGTTGGCAAAACACTCCAACTGCCGGCTCAGCATTGTACAGTCGCACGATGTTTGGCGCACGTTTTTTTTTTCTTTTCAACCTTTTCCTTCATCTTTCGGTTCCAAGATTATCTGTGGTATGTGTCAAAGGACGTATAAATGTGTCGTGGACTGCGTGACAAAACATTTGCCACGCTGCTGGCCGTTTAATTTGGAGAAGTGAACCAACGTGGTGGTCTGTGCGAGGAACAGCGGCATCATCTTCGAAAATGTGCCGCGTTTACTGTAGCGTGTAGTGTGTGCTGAAAGGCAGCGACAATATCGGTTCACCTTTGCGGACGTTGAAACTGACAATGTTGTGTGTGGTGTGTGCTGTGTGAATAACGATGCATCTTGTTTTTGCGAAAACATTGGCGCGCGTTGTTTCTAACAGGGCCATTTGCAGTGACCGGTTGTCGACGGAACATCAGGATTGGACATTTTATTTGACGCGATGATCTGCGAGTGCGTACATCTCAGTGTTCGTGCTGCGTGCATAAAAAAAGAACGTGCATGATGTCCGGGCTGAAAGGAGAGACTACGCATGAGCTACCAGCGTGTTTTAGCATTGCCGAACATGCGTGTACGGTTTACCACGGTGAATACGCAGAACCATATGCGTATAGTCTTTTATTGGAGATGTATGTGTTAATGGAAGCAGTGGAGATTATTGTTTGTCATATTCTAGTTAGCTTATCTTTACGGCTTGATATTTATGAAGTGACATTCCGAGTTTGTGTACAAAGTCTAAAGGAGAGGAGTAAGTATGGAAACACGTTGTAGGCATCAGATACAGCGAAGTAACCGCGCAAGAGATTATTTAAAACTAAATTATTGTGTTTAACATCTCAAAACTGCTCAGTGAATTATGAGGAACGCCGTAGGGGAAAACTTCGCTGTAATTTTCACAGGAATTTGTTAACCTCAACTGAACGCACGCCAATGAGTGTTTCCTTCATTTTTTTTTTTTTATTCATCTCGGATCAGAATTTTGCGTCGTGAGTGAGAATCTAATCTGTGACCTCGCGCACAGTAGCCGCCAATGCTGTACATCGTTTAAAACTGCAGTGAAGATTTCGCGACAGAAATTGGGTACGTTCACATCCATGCCATGCTAATATTTCTCCAAACACCAGTCGTCGGGAAAATGTACAGCGTTCGCTTTCGAAGAGCATAAGATTTTTTTATGGCTGTCATCCACGACGAGCAAATCATATGTTGACCTAATGGAATCGTTCATTATAGGCAGTGACTCTTCCTTGTAACAGCTGTGAGTTCATAAAATAGCAATTTGCAAAAACCTCTATTGAAGTAACGCAGACACACGGAGCGCTGCTATGCAGAGATCCCGCCGGCGGAACTTTCTTGCCAACCAGCGCCTGCTCCGAAGGCGGGACTTGGGGGCGGGACAGTGCCAGTGACGTCACACTATTTGCAAACAGGGAGAGGTCTATTTTCGGCACCTAAAACGTTGTTGCCTGCCAATTTCTGGTGCCTAAAACGGGCTTCTTTGATGCCTAAAAATCTGGCCGCTAGCGATAACATCATCCTGCGTGCGAGGCCTGCCATTGATTGCTTATCAAACTGAAAGGAAATGCCTCGCCCGTCTTTCATAAGGAGCGTCTGGTAGAGCATCTGGAGAAGCATCATAAGGAGTATCTGGCGCACTTTGGTGCAGTTGGCGCAGGAGTGAAATCACTGCATACATCACCTATGGCACACTGCATGTGTCGACATCAGTTGACATTCATGTGTTGCTGTGCTCCACTGGTTCTTCACAGAATTGACCAGACTTACTGTCCTAAAAAAGAAAAGAAAAACTGTAAGTATGCTAACAAAGGCATATTGAAATGACAGGCACTTCTTAAATCACAGCACACAAATTGAGAACAATAAGAGCAATAAAACAATTTAAAAACTGGCAATTGCTTGTGTCTCATCACATGCAAGACATTACAGATTAGTCAGACTCATGAATCAGTAAAAGGCAGTGCGCTTTCTAAACTCTGTTTTGAAGTCTCCTTGAGATTCCGAGGGGACTACTGCGCTGGAGTATGAAGCACCGTCATCCAGTACGAAGCACTGTTATCAAACAGCGAGTGAAAGATTTGATATAGCATTTCCAACTGGTTGAGTGAAGCTGCATTCACAGGTTCGATGCCAATAAAAACAAAGACAAGAAGCATTGTTTACAATGGACCGGGCTTGGTACTTTGGCAGTTTTAAGTAGAACATCACTTCTCTAGTACTCTTGTTTCCAGCACTAAGTCGCATGTTCCATTAAGTGTAGAAAGAGAGAGACACAGCGGTTAGCTAGGCTTTAACCGGTTTCTCTACCGTACACATGGGGAAGGTAATAGGGGAATAAAAGTAAGAGAAGCAATGAGTGCAGACTGTTCGCAAGCACGGGTGCGGTGCTGCTACAATTGGGCATTTAATACTGTAGAGCGTGAGTGAAGAGCATGTAGAACGTAACCCTAGCACGTTGAAATATAACATGCCTACTGCTGACATGGTTTTAGAATTGTACCTAGTTCTATATGCACACTACAAAACTTTTATAAACGATTAGAAGGGATAACAGACTCAACCAGGCATGTCCGAATAACCTGCATGATCATGCATCACAGCCTAAACAACCAAGACTCGCTGCTGGTAATTGAGTCAATTATTCTTGTGACAATTATTCTTTACACATGCTGTTGCTATTCAATGTGCTTTGTATCTCTTCGTCTTATCATGTCGCTTACTTAAGGCTCAGCAGTTATCTGTGCTTATGCATCTTACACGTTTACAGACCACTGCTGCGCAAACACCACTGTAAGCAGGCAGACATGCACACACACGAGAGGAAAATGAACAACACAAGTGGCCCCAATGACAGACTCGTGCCCTGGACAAAGTCCTTGTTTTCAAAGTGGTCCTGCCCTACCTACAAGGAAGCACTTTCTCTGCGGTGTCACAAGAATCTTATCTCTAGAGGCTGAGCGGGAAAAATGAACACCTCCGGGCTGCTGCATGAAATCCCTGTGAGCTCACCCCAAAAGCTCTGATGCTCGTGCAGAGATAAGAGATCTTGCTGGACCGTGATAAACACGCCCTCTCTGCGGTCTGCAACAGTGACATGGAAAGTTTGCGCCTTGAGCTGGGAGCTGGCATGAAAACAAACCTGTGCTACAGGGACATTTCTTCTGCTACACAGAGGCAGCAAAAAAAAGCTACTCCAAGACAAGCAATAAAACACGACGCAAGTGAAGAGTAACATTGCGCTGCATAGATGCACGGAGACAATGCAAGAACACAAAACGGATAAGGACCTTGTGCAAGGTCCTTGTCCGTTCTGCGTTCTTGCATCATTTGTCTCTGTGCATCTATGCGGCGCATCGTTACACTTCAGAATGCCATACCAACCAGCCCCAGTGGAAGCACTTTTAAATGACGCAACTGTACCACTTACGTGAAAATGCGTCATTAGCAAAGCTGAGAAAAACATATGTGCTGTACCGTAGATGTGCAATGTATGTATACCACTAATTTGTGAGTGGGACAGTTGCAAAATCATTGACTATTCTATCAATTTCATGAAAGCTATAAACTTATATATATGACACATGCACCCTAAAAGTTGCAGATGCAGTGTGTAGAACTGCAACATCTGTTTTTGATTCAGCGTTGCAGATTTAAACTGAGGGCTTCATTTCTCTTAAGCTTTTCTATTTGTGACAAAATTGTTAGGAAATTCCAGCTCCTAAATCAAGATTCTTCGATCAGTTGCTGAAATTAAACTTTCTTTCCCAACTGCCACATATTTCATTCAGACCAGTTCAGTGATTGTGTAGTGAAAGAAGTTTTGTATTCTAAATGTGTTTCAATGGTGAAATGTACGTTCTCCACAAGCTAAAGCCTTTTCTCAACTTGCAACAGTGCCAGATTGGCAGAGGGGGAGGGATCGTGCTGTCAGTTGACGGTCTGGTAACAAGAAGAAGTGCCGAGGAAAGCATTCATTGGCCCAAAAAAATAAGTCCCCTAGTCAAAACATTTAGTGCAACAGCAACCCTTGTGGTCAGAGTCCAGCAAGCATGGATGCGTTTCAGCCTAACCGTGGACGAACAGGAAATTCACCGAACAAGAAGGGGCTGGAGCACATTCGGCGGGCAAGGTTGCAAAGCACTGCTGTCTGCTGAGTGGATGACTGAAAAAGTTAGAAGTTGTTCCACTTACTCACACAAGCTAAATCAGCAACCCTTAGTTTAATTTGATTGACATCTTTTAACGAGTGCCTATTGACATAGCTTCTAGGGCTTAGTGCCAGTGTATGGTATACAAGCGTGTACATGGTTCAACATAGTGCAGCTCTATACCAAATCAAGTCCCTCCACCACACCTCAATATTAATAAACAACCTAAACAGCACCTCAAAAATCTGAATGACCAGTTAAGCAATGTGGTGAAATAACAATCATAGTAAAGAAAAAGAATAACAGCTGCAATGTTCCTTTGCTATGTTTCCATCTTTACTATTTACAGTAGTGATGCAGAACTATCGATGGCACTATCGATACTATCGATAGCTGAGTCACTATCGAACTATCGATAGTAAAAAATACTATCGATAGCGCTATCGATAGTAAAAAATTCGATGGTGCTATCGATAGTATAAAACCAACAGCACGAACTCATTGCAAAATAAATTTGGTTCCCCGCCCGCGCAGTACAAAGGGGAGCCGTAGGAGCAGGCTGAAGGGCAAGAAAGTTGACATGTTTGTGTTCTTCACCTGAGCGCTTCGCTGACACATGATCATAAAGTCAAACCATACAGTTGTAGCGGAAAGGAAGGCGTTACGTGTAGTGGAACTGAGCAGCTTCAAATTTATATTGCACTTTATGATTTCAAAATACAAAAAAATATCATGAACTAAGTTTGTTAATTGTAAGGTGTAACTGGTGGCTTTTGTATGTGAATTTATTGATTTATTGATGGACATATTCCGCCCTTTTCACTGCGGAAATAATTTATTTCTTTTGCCAAGAATTGCTCATAAATTAAGCGAAGCTGATAGTAGGCTATCACAAACATTTTGGCAATATGGCCAACCCACAACAACATCGATAGTATTGTCACGTGATTGTGACTGTGAAGTATGCTGCAACAAGACTAGAAAATATGGAGCTCTGTATTTGGGCGATCTTGTGACCAGAAAATCAAAACTTAAAATACAAGCGATACAGGCTGCGCACTGAGAGCGGCGAGAACAGTCGTCGGCCGTCGAGTAATCTGAGCATCGGTGGAAAGCGTCGCCTTTTATACATCGGTCATCGAACCTTACAGCGTTATCGCTGGTGCTCGCGTAAGCTCTCGAATGAACTTGACTATTCGCGTCCGGCGTGTAACCTTAACAGAATGATCTCAAACAATCGTGAAGCTTCTCAAACATTACGGCGCGGTCTGTGTCAAACGTTGCTAACAGGCTTTGTGGGTGAAACCCGAATACGTCAAAAGAAAGCAATAAACACGCGTGGCAGTAATATCGCTAGTAATATTTACCATGGTACTACCGAGTGCACTATCGATAGTTTGTCAGTAGTAGTACTATCGATAGTTTGTCTACACTATCCATAGTTTAAAAAAAACTATCGATACTATCGATAGTCAATTTACCGATAGTTCTGCATCGCTAATTTACAGACACTTCATTCAATGAATGGGCTGAACGATTCTCAATAAATTGTGACAAGTTCGTTCAATAAAAGAACTAGCAAGATACGACCTTGCAGCTTCATATGCTGGCTGTTTACTGTGATTCGCGGAAAATTAGACAGGCAACCAACTTTCAATGGTTAAACAAAAGAAACAAATGAAAGAAAAACAAGCACTAGAGGATACAACAAAGGGGCTTTGTAAGGTTGTTTGACACAGAAATCAGATGTCTTTACAAGTGGTTGATCCACAAGTTGGCCGATATGCCAAGTTGTTATTGCGTTCTGTACATGTGTACTAAGTGTGTACCTGTTCCTTCATATTTGTCCTAAATAAATGAGTTGCAATTTCTAGTATTGTTCATGTCTTTTTTTTTCATTGTTCTCATCTGTCATTAGTGGTAAGTGAACGAAGGAAGAGGGAAAGATTGAAGGGCCTTTTTTTTTAATAGACACAACATAATGAAGCCAAGTAAAGCATAGCAAGCGTTATTTGTAGTTTTGATTAAGGTGCAGTAATTGTAATATAACGGAAAAATGAATTAAATAGCATGCAAAATCAACCAGCCGCCAGTGGAGACCGAACCATAACCTTCACGAAGGTTGTGGGTTTTGCCCACACCAGCAGTGCATGGATCAACGTAACGTCTAACAACCTTAGACAAACATGGATAATGACTTTCTAATCAACTATCTATTAGTATTATCCGGATCCAACTTAACGTCAGCATGACTAAAACAGAAAGGCCGGTCCAGTTCTGCGAGGTTTATAAATAGGTGGGAGCATGTTTGCATTTGGCGTTGTGTATTTCCCAGTTTCTTGCACGAACAATGAAATGTGAAGTATACGGTCTAGTTTCCTGCGGTTTGCACTGTTGTAGTTCTGAAGCATGCCGTATAAGCTCGCCCTAGCTTCCACTTAAGCATGAACAGACCTTGTGCAATAGAGATGGACTGAATACAATGGGCTTAGATTTCTCTTTGTGACACCTTGTCTGTTTGGGCAACGAAGCTATGAAATATGCAATAAAGCATGGGTAAACTAGTGCTGTCAGTAGTTTTGCTGTTGACAACTTGACAAGCAATATAAAGGGTGAGGAGCGTGAGTAACAACTTTATTAGTCGAAGGGGTGAGGGGTAAGGGAGGCTAAGCCACGAAGGCTGCCAGGCTGTGCTTCTCGATGACTTCTTCCGCTCGTTTCAGGACCCGTGTCTGGATGTCTCTGTCGTTGCTGGAGAGAAGGGCCTCCCATTGTTCCTCGGTGGGGGGTGAGCAAAGGAGGTCGGCGGGCGGGGGATCCTCCGGGCAGCCCCAGAGGATGTGGTTCAACGAGGCAACGTTGCCGCACAGGCAGCAGCGTGGATCGATGGCACCTGGGTGCATGTATGAAAATACGAAGGGGCACGGGAAGGTGCGGGTCTGTAGGCGACGCCAGGCGATCTCGGACCGCTTGGGAAGGCTGCTGTGAGGATGTGAATAGAAATATCGCTCGAGGCGATAGTGCTGAGTGATGTCGTGGTAGGTGACCAGGGGCTCCGGCACCAGGGCGTCCGACTCTGAGTGGCCCACCGCTCGGTCGACGAATCCTCGAGCGCGTTGGTGAGCTGTCTCGTTGCCGGGGTGACCCGAGTGGGCGGGGACCCAGATCAGTTCTATGCGGCACTGCTCATCTTGCTGCAGTAGGGGCCGAAGTAGCCGTAAGGTGGTAGGCGAGACGAGACCTCGCGCGAAATTGGAGATGGCTTGTTTGGAGTCGCTGATTATGACGCTTGCGTCAGCCGAGGTCGCGGCCAAAGCAATGGCCACTTCCTCCGCCTCGACGGCGTAAGGCGTTCTGACGGTGCCAGCCGTGATGGTCGGCCCCAAAGGAGCTGAGGAGGGCGACACGGAAACGACTACGAAGGCGTCCCTGCGTGCATTGTATCGGGCCGCATCTAATGTTTTGGTGGTGGAGGAAGGCGTGTTGAAGAGAATGAGCATGGCCGTGGCTTATTATCTGGCTAGTGCCGCCAGCACGCATTGATAGCGCGACTAGAACTGGACCTCATTCACATAAACAGAGATATTTTAGGGCATAAATACAGAATAAACAGCTAATCTTATCAAATATAGCAGAACTTTAGTACAACAGTTATATAGTTACTAGTTCTTGCTAAACCTTCAACCTGAACTTTTGCAGCTTTACATGTTACACTTCACTATCTCATGACATAGCAGCGTGCCATCAACAGCAGTGGACACAAGTGGAAACTGGCCCATCACAGTTCCGAAGCCTGCTCATCCTTTAGGTACATTACCATGACCTCCACAATAAGACAAGTCAAGTAAAGCTTATTGTCAACTAAGACTGCGTGTGCTGTCATGTCGAAGCCCACAGCACATAGAGGAAAGAAAAATTTTAAATGCATAAGCATTTCTACGCAGACACAAAGAGAAAACTGTCTGTTCATCCATCTGTCCCTCTGTCACGTAACACCATCATCACTGTTAAGAAATAAAGCTTAAAACAAAATAAGTTTTCTTGGTGGTGCCGAGTTTTGAAACCAGGCTCCGACGCTTCTAAGGCAAGTGTCTTAACTACTGGGCTACACACCCACACTTGCAGATGGTGAATATAACTGAACAAAATGAATACGTTGTACCCATGGTGCAAAACAAATGTCAACACTTTCTATGAAAGGTTCGTCAAACTTCGTCGTAGTGGAATAAAAGCCCTGCCTAGGACAACGTGTAAAGCCGACATGGAGGATTACACACATCAGGAAAATTCTGACATTGCAAAAATTTGATGCCACACCGTTGTTTCGGTGGCCATAGGATATGTCTTCCCTTGGGTTGTTCCAGACGTACGAACATCAGCAAAAATAGAAGCTGAAATATGCCGTGCTGATGCCGCCCGACAACAATGTTCGAGGGAAGGCTGCAGCCTACAATAAAGCTCTCGCTTATGTATCATTTAGACAACTCCCACAGGAGATTCTGTGGGGACTTTTTTCCTGCCATTGACATAAAAGCTACATTTTGCAATGTAGGTCATGATCTAATACTCCTTTACCTAAGCCATTACAAATGTGGACAGCACATTAAGAACTACATGAAGGACAGCCCCGTGGACAGGACTGCGACGGTTGGGGTTGGACACCCACAATCCAGGACAGGCACTACGCAAGGAATGGTCCTGTCACAATATTTCATCCTGCCATAAGCTCCCCACCTAAAAAATGCGTCGAAGTAACTGGACATGCATTTTATGAGGATAACATGACAATCTGTACAAGAGGAGCATAGTCAGGGCAGCAAGAAGAAGCACTGCGGGAAGCCATCAATGCAACAGAACACCTCACCAGAAATGTTAGAACTGTTGGTACTACACATGAGTATGAGAGGAAGGATAATGCAAGAAAAATTAGACACCAAAATTACAATAC
Source organism: Rhipicephalus sanguineus (assembly GCF_013339695.2). Classification (NCBI taxonomy): domain Eukaryota; kingdom Metazoa; phylum Arthropoda; class Arachnida; order Ixodida; family Ixodidae; genus Rhipicephalus; species Rhipicephalus sanguineus. Next base: position 143,849,772 of record NC_051178.1, on the reverse strand, counting down.
GAAGGGTAGAAGTACCTCAAGTGTACTACATATTCTTGGGCTCATCATACAAAAGGATATAGCTGGGAGAGTGGAACTGCAGAAGGTACAAAAACACTGTGATGTAGCTGATTGATCTCCTTAGAAGAGCGGCCAACGTGCGCTACCAGATGCTATGGGAATGCAGGAAAAAACCTAGAGCTCCTCAAGCAAGCAAAGGTGAATAAACACCCTGCTGACAAATCAACACGCCAACAAGTAGCCCATACTGGCAACCAAGACAAGACAAGCAGTGGAGGACCGTGGTTTACAGGAATGAGAAAACCACCCACCCTATACTCCATCTCACCACTGCCGTTCAGCACTACGAAGGCTACAGGGTGTAAGCGAACCACATGCTTGTGCTGAAAAACATAGTTCCAGACCTTGCAATTGGCAGACTCGAGATATTTACGCTTGTTTGGCACGTGTTGCGTCGCGTTTATGCATGATATGTTTATTCTTCATCGGATTTAGGTTGCATTTCTTCAACTGCTGTATCAGTAACTGCCGGTAACTGTGGTTATAAATTAACATGGCAGCGCTCATGCAGGCGCGACCGCCCGCTTCGATCCGAACTTGCGGTTGCTACTCACTCACAGTGCTGACAGCAACAAATAAATGGTGAAATGAGCCATCGCTTTGTGCCATCTCACGATGAGGACAAAGCATCAGGTACATTTTCTCGTTATTGGCAAGATTAGCTATTTGTTTAGCCACACCTGCTAAGCTTAACGTGCTGATAATTTGATAACGGTTCATGAAAATAGCGCAGTACAGTCACGAATACACTGCTGTTGAAGCATCAGGACATAAAGCAAATACAAGCGTCAGTTAGGAACTTACGGGCCACACAGCACCCGACAATGACGTAATAAATTCGAGGCGGAGGGCACCAGCTTCGATGAGTGCAGCCATGTTCTTTTTTTTCGGCACTGCAGTCTGCTCGCTTTACTCGCCCAACGCGTGCGCGTAGGCGGTAGGGGGACACTGAGCAGACGACGCGGTGCGGATGAATGCATCATGAGGGATTTTCCTATAGGCTTCCTATTGGCTAAGGGGCCCTGTAGCCTCCACAGTACTGAAGAGAACTTCTGAGATGGAGCATAGGTCTAAGACAAAAACGTGGTCATTTATTGAAGTTAAGGATTTAAGGATTCAACAGCTTCCGCAATGTGGCCATTGGTGCACCAAACCCGTTGGCACGTTTATGAGTTGTTCCCATGGTTGTAACACTTTGGCCACGGCTGTTCGATGCTTGAAATAGTGTTAAAATGCAATGTCACAGTGTTTTTCGCCATCATAGCAATATTGTGGAAAGTAAGTAGCACATTTTCAACTTATGTTTACAATGCCACACAGTGATGTCACTACTGCCAACCGAAATGCGTGAAATAGCAGCATTGTGATGATGCTATCAGTGCTCTCCAACAAGTTTTCTTGGGAGAGTTGCAGGGCTCCTTTTATGAAATATCAAAGGTGCACTGCTTTCATAGATTTTTATAAAGAATTACTTTTAGTAGGGTATTTTACATCGTTAAATTTTGTACAGTGAAAGGGCAGTGGGCAGATAAACCTAATTAGCAAGTATGTTTAAATTGAACATGATTGCAGGATACAAAGAAAAGATGCAGTGAAAACTGTAAGTTGTCTTTACTGTTAAAAAACACAAGGGTGTGAGACCTGTTCTGCGTGCCTGCAAAAGTCTAACCATTGTGACGATGAGGTGTGTAGGTTTAGCTGAGCTGTGTGTGCGTCTGTGCAATAGATGGTGTGCTCACATTTGCATCGATCCTTTTCGTAGTGGGAGGTTTTCCACATTTCCGTTATGCACCGGTCCTTTGCCTCCATCACAGTTGTCTGCCTGAGGAGAGATTGGTGGTTGCGCTTCTCACAATCTGTGGACAATTCCAAAATGTACCAGAGTGACTTTGCATGAGAAAATGAACCGATCAGTGTACAAAGGCTAGCACTGTTCCACTTCTTTTCTGTTCTGTGACTGCACATCACTGCTCTTTAGTTCATGCCCTCGTCCGAAGATAGCTTATTACATTTTGAATCGTACACAACTAACCATACCATGATCTTTGATTTTACTAAGTAGTCTAAACTGAGGACATGCACACCAATGGAAAAAGACAAAGACCAGTGCATAACAGAGATGTAGTGAAACTTTGAAAGAGGAAATTATATGTATGTGATCACCCTGTCTATTGGGTTGACAAGTCCAGTCCTTAGTAAGCGAGATATTGAAAGGAATTATAATTCTGCATCCCCAGTATTACAGTACATTATTGAAGCACAAGTTCTCACAGCCGTTGAACATTCATGAGGATGCCTTGCAAGATATGAGCTCTTATTTCATTGCTTATGCTACTACAGCACTCAAGTAATAGTAACACACACTTTAAACGTTGTGATGATATGAAATGTCTTAGTTTTTTTAGTGCATTCTTGCAACTGCACTTAATCTCATGAATAATTTGTAAAAAAAGGACCCATCGCAGCCTTCACCATCAAGACCTTTTGATGCATATCACTATATACTTAAAGGTGCAATGACACGAATTTTAGAAATTTTAGTATTGCTGCTTTAAATAAAAGCACTGGTGCCGAGAACACTAAAGAGCGCATCGTGGTGCCTCAAAACGCAGAGAATATATTTTTTATACCACTTTCTTAAAAATCCACTTTCGGTTTCGATATCAAAGGGGCGGTATCACATTGGCGTGTAAAGACAGTGTGACGTAGGTATAAGTTATGTGGGGACAGCAACTCTTGACACACTAGCAGCACTCTGTAGTCTGCTGTCAGTTGTACGTGTTCCACATAAACAATTCGGAGTGAATTGCTATCCAGCGGCTTCAAAAGCAATTTCAGCAGCATCCAGGGCAGAGAGTTTGCAAACCCAGCAAACTGCGTTGACTCGTCATGATAATGCCCATTACGGTGGAGTTGGCTTGCAGATGCTAGGCAACGAAAACTTGAAAGTCAAACTAACATATTTTATATGTCTTTCCCGGTTCAGGTGTGCGGACAGCATTAACCCTGCATGCCAAGGAAATAAGAAATGCCCCTTTTGCGATGCCTCAATATCGAGTCAGTCCTTTTTAAAAAAAATAATAATAAGCCGTACTTGTGCGTGCAACAAGGAAAAAAAGCTCCCGCCACTTCTTCCTACCCATGTGGCAACATTACAGTTATGGAGGCGGAAAGATACAAGCATCTTGACGTCACTATGTGCAAGATGGGTTAATTGGTCCCCACACACCTCCCATGTCTGTGGGTCGGCAATATATAAACTAGTTTCGCAAACAAGATGTTAGAATGGCAGTGGAGCATGTTGCATTGATGACTTACGCCAACCCTGTAAGAGTTAAATTAATATAAGCTGCAAGTTTCTGGGACCTTTGCTATCAAACGGATGTTCTGAAACAAGTTAACCACAAGGCAGTGATTGACACTTGGCAAGTATAGAAAGAATATTCACTTTACCTTCAGGTGGAAGCAAATGGTATACAATTTACGAGCTGATGTTTTCTTATAACTGCTTGTTAGGAATATCTGAATTCATTTGCGCCAAACGTGTCCATCCTGTCATGACTCGAATGTCACCAGCCATGAGCTTCCTCGGGTCCCTATTTGTGGGAAAAAAAAACATCAAATTAAATTTCTTTTCACAGACTGTTAACAGATTGGAACAAATTTTCTGCCACTGTTGTCAGGTCGAGTAATTTAGCTTTAGAAATTGAACAATACCTCTCACGCCTTTAAAATTGTTCAATGCATGAAATTTCTTTTATTGATATTGTTCGCACATCATCATTTTGGGTTGTCCTTAACAGCAAATTTGTTCATATGTAATTTGCTTGATTATTCCCTATCATAGCCACCCCTTCTAAAGCCAAATCATTGGCCTTTTTTTGGTCATTGGTATCTTGGTATGTTGAATTGGTATCAATTGAAATCAATAGTATATTGAAGTGAAATAAATAAAGTAAATGCAATGACAATCAGCAATTCCTTTTGTTTTTTTATAATAAGCGAGACAAGATTGAGTGCTCTGAACAATCAAGGAATGCTTAGTTAATCCTTTTTTAGTGAATAATGAAACCAAGCGAATAAGAATAATTTAACATGATTGTTCAGAGCAGTTTTTGTAGCACACTGGCTTTAAACTGGCAGGCGTGATTTTGACCCCACATGTGTATATCTAACTAAAACATGTCAGCGAGTAAACATCAGTAGCACAGAAAAAAAACTGCCCTCCATATAGAGCACTTAACGAGGCTACACACATGAAGAAACCTTTGCGGCTGCATTCATCCAGGTGCAAAAATTGTGGCTGTCACCCGTACAGTAGCAAGTGGTTTACAGCTGCTGTAAAGTACGAGTCTGTGTGCCTTCCGAGAAAATAGATGCAGAGTGAGAAACTGAGTAAATATAAATGCATTTTTTTTGCACCACATATTCATTTCAGTTTTCGGCAACAAGACTTCAGGTACAGTGGCTGTACTTCAGGACTGTAAATGGCCCGACTGATCCGACCTTGCTTGAACATTGTACAAAAGTATTCCTTCCTGGAAATTAAAATGTTTTCTGGAGGCCAAAAAAAATAATAATAAAATAAACAATCGGAAAACAAGATGATAAATGCTCAAAACAGCCCTCAAATCTTGTAGTGCTTGTGCTCTGTGTCGTGCAAACGATTTACAAATGTAAATTCCATAAAAATATTTGGCAGCAGAACACCCTCACTTCTGAAAGACAAACACAAAACATGACAGGAACATGCTTCATGTAGTTATTTGGATTGTAACTGCACATTATATATGTCTAGAAGCATTATGTGAAAACATTCAATACATTAAAACATGAGGAATCGTCACACATCTTACAAATATTTTCTGCAGGAACAAGTGCTCAGCATGAAGTGCTGCAGTGATGATGAAATTTGCAACAAATTATAAAAAAAGGTGAACTAAAATACAGCTTGTAAATATATATTGTGCTAAACGTTAAGGCAGTTTCAATTAACTTACAGTGGTATAGCAGCAAATTATACAGCACAATTCTTCCTTTCACAATAGGTTTACCTGCGCTGAAGACAAATATAAACTTAACACAGTTAACACAAACAAGAAATAATAAATGGCAATGCTACATTCAGAATGACAAAAGAGCAGCCACCAATATCTGCGCACTGTGCTCAGCTGTAAGCTGTCAGCAAGACATATGGTCAGAAAAATTTACAAAAAGCTTCCATTTATAAGTACGGGCCCGACCTTTGCAGCTTGAAAGGTCTAAATAAATTATTTAAAGGACACAGTCTTCTAATAGTAAGCGTCCTCTGCAGTCGCTAGCAGCGTCTTAACGCACCTGCAACAAGTAGTTGGCGAAGTGCAGAATGAATGCGGTACGCCTGCAGCACGCCTAAACAAGCCAGGGAATGTCATCAATCACTTTTCAACCCCTGCAACAACTGGCATACAGTGTTATACATACAAGCTTGTCACTTTAGCTCGAAACATTGTATTTCTCCAGCCATAAGTACAGGCCACCAAAGAAAGCGTGAAGTGCGCGGCATATGAACGTCTAAATGATGTTTAAAAGGAACTTCGCCAATAATACAACTGACGTTGACGGCAGTAGGTTCAGTGCAGTGAACTTTAGAAGCAAATTTGGTTGCAATCAGTACGCGCGAATGCGACGTCCGTACCTGCCAGTGCTTCACAGTTTGTCTGCGTCGTCAGTGCGAGCTTTCCGGTAACGATGACTACATACCAACTCGCCCAGTTTTCTGCTTTGTTAGGCGCAACCGAAGCTGTGAACGTGCTATCACAATTCTTGTCCTTAATTTAATGCGGCATTGCCATAAAGTTATTCCACACCCCACTAACTTAGCGAAACCACGACCTAGCTAAAGTGATCAATAGTTATTGTCACCCCAGAAAGCGGAAACACTACATTAAAAGAGAATACACGCGTCTGCAGCAGCCAGAAATGACAAGAAGGAATGTCCACGACCGTGAAAAAAGGCACTACATCGATTACATAGCATAAACAGTGATGTAGTTTGAAGCTGTCACACGAACCGAGTGACAACAACAAACGAACCGCCGCGCCGCCGCGTTTACCGCATTTGGGGTCCCCGCATAAACCAGGTGTTTCCACTGGCCTTCCGCAGCATCATTATTCATAAACATTCACATAACTATTCGCAAATATTTGACACGCACCGCAATACACAGGAACGTGAGTTCGAGAAAAAGACGCGCGACAAGCCGGCAGTTTCGATTTGGATTTCTCCAAGGGCCGCCGAGTCGCGCTCTCTTCGTCTGGCAACGGCAGCGGTTGTTTACATCTTCGCGAGACCATTGCCGATTGCCCCTACGCGGTTCCCCCCCTCCCACTCGAGATACTTGGACTCAACCTCTCTCTCGGGCCAATCAACGACTCCTGTTATTTGGTCTAAAGTGCTATGTACGGAAATGATTGATCAAGCGGCATGAATGTGGTGGTGGTCGTGCGTTTTTGTTTCCCCAAGTGGTAAAGAGATTGTTCACCCTTCCCCCACTCCCCGCGACCGACGCAGCTAGCTGCCGCCACCGGCCCGCTTTGACCAAGGTGTATACACACACGGCCAAGCAGCGGTCCAAGAAAGAAGTCGCCGACGATCTCGGAATATGCTACAACGCCGCGTCGTTGAAGCTGCCACACGGTCGGATTGTCTACCCGTCATGAGCTACGTGTGTTGCTGTGTTGTGTGTGATCGTGCTTGACGCAGCCAAACGCGTTTCCCGATATTTTTCCGCTCCGGGGTCTCCTTGTTTTCCTCCGACGCTTGCATCCATGTGGGCCGCCGTGATCTTGTTTGGGTGCCCCGGTCCGTGCCACGGTGCCTCACGATCGGATTGCTGAGTTTCATCGCGGCAAACAGGTGAGTCGTGGTGTCTACCCCAACCCCACCTCCGTGGGTTATTTAGATTTACAACCTGCACAACAGCTTTCCGACGCCGATCGGCGTTCGCGACGCGAGGGTTAGCGGCTCGTTCGGTCGGTTTCTCTTCCAAAAATAACAAAAAGGAGCCAAACATTCGGGACTACGTATTTGTAGCCCCAGGCGATTGGGCCGCCTTTGCGCTTGTTTTCGGACGTTGTCGCCGTAAACAACAAGTTTTTGCCGGTGGTGAAACCGACTGAGAGAATCGGAGCTTCTGTAGCGGCTGTCCTCCGGCTGCCTGGGTTGTTTGCGATCGCATCGCAGAAACTTGCCATGCGCACGAGGCGGCGCTGCTAGTTTTCTTTTTTAGTTGCTTGTCTTATTTGTGTTGTTTTCGTGACCACGCTTCGTGCGTTGCTGCGCCTTGAGGTGTTGCCGGAGCTCATAAATCCGAGAACCTTCTCTACGCGTAGTTTTGCGACAACGAGGAGCCTGAGGTTGCTGACGTTTGATGACGTCGCGAAAATGGAAATCGTCACGCGGCGTCACAGCATTTGGCCGCCGCCGCCATATTTACGCGCAATTCAACGTCATCGTAAATGACCGTGCCGCCATATTAAACACACAATTGCTAACTTTACGGAAGCAAACATGGCGGCGTCCTTCCACCCGAATGGGTCGTCTAGAGCTAAAGCCGGCCGTCGAAGGACTTTCTGCTAACAGGGCAGCATCGGCGTATGCTGAACCCTGACACAGGGTCACCGCACTGTTTGATAGCAGTCGGCGTGTAGTGCATGGCACCCTTTTGATGCTACTTCACGGGGTTTTGTAACTGATGTTGGCGTCTGCCCGTCGGAAGTGGTGAAAAGACATTGCTTTTCTGTCACATGTCTCGCGGCAATCTTCCACGCACGCGATCGGCTTTCTTGGCACGACCATCGCACCGTTGCTAAGCCGCGTTGCTACGTTGTGGTGTCGCGCTGTGACGTCATCGTAGAGTGCTAGTGTGGTTGGGGTTACGGTACCGTAGTCCGAAATCATGTGGTCCGAAGTTGACATCAAGGAGCATTTATGCCGATATCATATCTTGCATGATGAGTCGAACATAGGTCAAAACATTGAGGTCATGATGTGAGTGACCCGCTGCTACTGTATTTGGCTCGGGCCGACACTTGAAGACAACTTCTTGAACGAATGTTGGGACTTTTGTGAATTGTCGCAGTTCTGGTTTAGAAACGCTGTAAGATCCGTCTGCCTGCGTGATCGTTTTTTTTTTCTTTACCGCTTTTATAGTTTTAAATGGCTGAAAATGTGCAGTACGTTCTCGCATTTGCAACGTTTAGCTGCCGGTAACAGGTTAAAGCGGTGTCGCTTCAGCTTTTTGTGGTTTATAATCACAGAGAACACCGTGTCGCAGTGATTGATTGTAGACATACGACGGTAACGGAAAGTAACGGCATTGCTGCAGAACGCACTGTAGCTGCAACAATGGAGGTAAAAATTAAAGGGCCTGGGATTAAATGTGGTATTGTACAGATAGGTTGCGGATAATTGCGTGCATTCTACCTCTAATAGGGCAACCGTCTCGAGTAGGAGCAAAGTCGCGGGAGCCCTTAAGTGTCATCATAAAAGCACGCTTCGTGTCTGTGTAGTCTTCTTGGCGACGGCGCTGTTCTGGCCATGTGTTGAGCACAAGGCGATGTTGTGTTCCCCTATTGAGGCCGATGAGTGCATTTTGTTCTCCGCTATCTGTACTTCGGTCGCGTTCGAAAAGGAACAGAGGGAGGTTGCGCGCGGGGTCGAGGGGAGAAATTGGAGCGGCATTGTCCGTATCTCCTCGTCGTTCGAGGACGGCCTTCTCGAAATCCACCGGGAGCAGAAAGGCGCGCGTTTTTTTTTATTTTTTTTCCTCCTCTCTGTCTCGTGCGTGTATGTGTGCCGGCGGCGTCAACGCGCGCGCGGTGCGGGAGGAAATAAAGAAGACCGGGGAGGGGGGGGGGGCTGCAGGGCAGCCGACCGGCCGCGGCGTGTCTTTTGCTTTTTCCTGGGAACATTGGGACGTAGAAGGTGCCTGGCTTGCTTTCTTGCCGGTTGTGTCTTGTGTTCTACCATTGTTGGGAAGCCCGGAGCAAGCGGCCTTCTTATTTTTTTTTTCGCTTTCTGTCTTCTTTGGTCGTCGTCTCGAGGGGAAAGCGGCCGGCGATGGAAAGGGAGCCGTAAAGCCGTGCAAGCCGGCGGAGAGCTCTGTCGGCGGCGCCGTTCGGATGACGCTGGCGCCAAGCACAACAGCAGCAGCAGCACCGAGTGTAGCGGGGGACAGACGGGTCCGATTTTCCATGCGATCCGACGGCCGACGCCGCGGTGGGGGAGAGGGAATGGTGGCTGTACGATGCTATGAAAGGTCACCATTCCGGTTTCCCCTCCGCCGTGTCGGACGTCGAATCGCATGAAAAATCGTACCTTCTGTCTCGCCCTTGTGTTTCACAGCAGCCGTCGCCGTCTCTGTTTTGTGTGCCGCCGCTACGGCGCGCACTCCTCCCGTGTTTGGGGGGGGGGGTCTAGGCCTAAAAGCGCGAGCGAGGCGGCCGTGCTGCGCTGCTCGTTTTCGTCTTTATTTGTCCGTTCATTTTGTGGGGTGGGGAGAACGGAGGGTGGTGGTGTGGGGTACTCACGCGGTGAGGGGGCTACGCGGTCGCTCTCCTCCGCCGTGTCTTTCTTTGTTGGGGCATTCTAGTACGGTTACCAGTTCGTCGTCCTGCTGCCGGGAAAATCCCCGGCTTCGTTCGTTCGTTCGCGGCTGCCACCGCCTCCTGCTCCCCCGGTCTCCCCCCCCCCCCCCCGCCTGTCCGTGCGGCAGGTTTCTTTGCTTGTTCCGCGCGTCTCGCGGGAAGCCTCCTCCGCTACAGCAGGCACGGAAGCTGACGCAGACGTTGCTTATGCCGCGTAGAGCTGTTGGGGTCCTTGTTTGTGCAGAAAGCGCCGCCGGGGTTGTTTACGTCTCGAGCGCTGTAGACGGTCTCGACAAATCGGATACTTCCCCCCACCCCCGCCTTCATGCTCCCTCCCTCTCTCGCCCAGCTTTAACCGTGTTTGCTCCGTATCGATTGTTTGACTTTTTTTTCTGTCTACCTTCATACTCTTTTTTTGCTCATATTCGGTGTGCGTGGTAGTGTCAGTGCGCGGACGAATTATCGATGCTTCCTCTTTGTCCTTTTGCGAATTAGCGAGATGGAGTTAGGCGCGTCTGGCCGCTCTTTGAGTTCTCTCATTACGACAGATCTATCCCTCTCCCTCGGTCAGAAGGAAACCTGAACGGTTTGCACGCACTGCCTCCGTCTAGCGCTTGCTTTCTCGCTTGACTGCGCAGAATTTAAATCACCGCTCGAATTTTTCGAGCAGGACAACAGATGTCACATTTATAGATCGTTATCAATACCTAATTGAAACTCAAACTATTTGAGATGCATGGAAAGGTGTAAGTAGAATTGAATTATTACTGCTTGGCATTGATAGCGCTTCATAAAAAGAGGCTTCGTGTCCTCGTGTCATTTTGCGTTGTTTTAATTATTTGGAGACGTTTTTATAGCGCCCAGTCGCAGCAGTTTCGGCATCAGAGCGAGGCTGGACTAAGCTCCTTAAAAAGCGGCACCCGTTCGTCCCTCGTAGTGCATAACCAGTCGTAACACTAGTACCAGATCTTGACCTCCAAGGTGGTGCCGGTGGGAGATTTGTCCTGTGCGTTGTTGAACAATAAAAAATTCGCAGCGTGCGCGTTAACTAAAAGCCGAATTCTTCTGTCTCTCATTCCCCATTAGCAGCGATTGGCATGTTCCAGTAGGAAACGTTAGTAGAAGTAGAAGTGTAAGTGTTAGCTAAAAGCCGACTTCTTCTGTCTCTCATTCCCATTAGCAGCCATTGTTTACCTCCAAGGTAGTGCCTGGTGAGATTTCTCCTGTGCGTGATTAAACAATAAAAATTTTGTTCAAAACGCCGTTGATTGATGAAATAAACCAACGTAAGACGCCAGATGTTTTCTAAAAGCAAAACGAAAAGACGCCAGATGTTTTCTAAAGCAATGGTTTTCTAAACAATGAAAATTCACAGCGTACATGTAAAATTAAAGTGAGCTGCAAGTCGTCATAACTCTAACCGAACCTTTAGTATAAACGCGCCCGATCTCACGTCGGTGATGATGTACTGGGAAGAATTCACGGTTTACCGATGAACCTCCGCAGCTTCGCCCACTCATCATCATTCACTCCGTGGATATGCTGTGATTTTTGTAAACACAGCTTGCCACGTGACCGTCCAAAACAGTGTCTGCAGCGCGTGCACGTGAGCGCCGCATTGACAACTGTCGTGGAGAGAGCGCAAGGGTCATGGCAGTCAACACAATCTCGTAGTAGTAATAATTTTGGAGTTTTTACGTCCCGAAAGCACGATATGATTACGAGGGACGCCGTAGTGGAGGGCTCCCGAAATTTTGACCCTCTGGTGTTCATTTACGTGCAGCTAAGTCTCGGTACGCGGGCCTCGAGCATTTAGCCTCCGTGGAAACGAGGCCGGAATTCGATCCCGCGACCTTTTGGTCAGCAGTAGAGCTCCCTAACCACTAGACCACCGTGGCGGGTAACACAAACCCTGGAAGGAGGAAAGAATATGACTTTTAAGGGCTCATTTTTCTTTGTTAGACGCAACAATAATGAGAACTAACAGACAGTAATGCGAAACATACAATGCAGACAGAGAATAACAGACAACAACGCTTCCGATGCTCGGACGCGTTATTCGAAGGTCGCAGGTTCGGTTTCTGCCGGCGGCAAGTTATCTTTTCGTCCACTTCCTTCACATTTATATCCTAATTACTACAAATAACATCCTCTACACTTTCTTTGGCATTATTGTCTGTTCGATTCCCAGCGGCGGCTTCATTCCTCGTTTGGGCTGTTATAGATTTCCTTAAGAGCACAGGACTGGACACCAGACTCTAGTAGCGAAACCACTGTGTTACGTGGTATACGCATATTTATTTCCTCTCCGCATCATCACCCCTCATCACTCCTTTTCCCCCTTTCCCTTTTGCCCTGTGCAGGCTAGAGCGCATGCTAGCTCAGGCCGACCTCTCCTCTGCCTTCAAATAATTTCTCTCTCTCATTAACTCTGCAACGAGGTGATTCTTGGTTGTTGTCGATGTCGCGAGGTGCTCCATTTTGCGCTCAGTTGCACGGCATACGCTTTAAAATTGATTTTAAATGCGTTCTAGGCTATATTTGCCGTTGACATTTTGTAGATGATGTGTATGGTGGGTCTATCTCACAAGTAATCTCGCCTTCATAATTTATGTTAATACTCTTTCAAAATCACTGGTCATTGACTTAGCCACGCGTGCGTCGAGCCTTGATAGGGATTTGAGGGGGGAGGTGGGGACTGGGCTGGAGAAAGCGGCATAAAACAAACATAGAGATAATCCAAACGCTGTTGCTTGCTTTGACCAGGTCCGCTAATTGCTCTCAGAAAGAGGGAAATCAGCTTCCATTGAATTCCAGCGCTGCTGCATTAATGGAAGCGCCTAATGACTCTCTACTTGCGACAGGTTATACTTATTGATTGGTCTTCCAGTGCGGTCGCATAGCCAGAGCCCGCGCCGGAGGGTGCGCTTTATGGCGAAGTAGACACATCGGCGACCTACCACTGATCGATACGGACTGCTTTATATATAGCTTAGCTTAGCAGCTTCCGCGTTGTTTCTGCTGTCACGTCAATCTTCCAGCCGCACTCAAAAGCAGGGAGGGAGTGTGCATACTTAATTACACTTATGCATAATGTCATGTCGTGCGCCTGGAACTCGTTCTTGAAGGTTAGTCACGCTGCTAGCTTCGCTTGAGAAAGAGGAACAATAAAGGGGTAAAAAAGGAAAGGACCGCATCTACTGGCGCTCGATGGCTAATACAGTCACTCAGTGGTTCTGTAATCGTGGCGCTGAGCCCGAGAGCCGCAGGTTCGATTCCCGGCGGCGGCTTCATTCTTCGTTAGGAAATGGACTTAATGTTGGGCGAATCGGGTGAGATTCGTTATAAACGATGCGTGCAAATTGCGTAACGAGGATTCGCAAGCAAAGAACCACCAGTACGCAGCGCTTCTGTGTTCTGGTCAGTCTGCGCATCACTTATAATTCATATACGCAATGCAAAAGAAGTCAAGATTATTCCAGAGCTTGCGCGACCACCAGTGATAAGGCTGAAAAGTTCGATGCGTGATGTCCCAGCCAGCGATGATTAGTTTTATCGACGGCCGACGCCCCTGTTCGCCGATATGAGTGTATACAGTGGGTATTGCTGTAGTTTGACTTTCTGTTTCCCGGCCCCAAGTTCGGCCAAATGAAGAGTTTCGTCTTGGACACGCCGACTGCTGCCTTCGTCGACGTCACGACCCCGTGACAATATATCTGTACTTTTGCGTACACATTAAACCACGACCCTGGTTAGACTCAGCAGTGTCAACGTAAAGACCGTATAGTTGCAGTATTGCGACCGTGCCGGTCGTCTGCGACGAGGCTTCATATGCAAAAGATGCAGTGACTCTATATGCAGTTCTTCGGGCGCTTCAATTCGACGAGCTGCTCTGTACCTTTTGAACGATTTTTCGTGCGGTATCTTCTGCATTCTTCCCAGTGTCTTGTGGGCGCACATGCCTCATTCGTGCGCAGTATACTGCGTGATGCGTGCGTGGTCGAGCGCATTTTGCGCACGTGCGCCTATCTCGTTTGACGTCCGTGCCGTCGGTATTATAGCATATATGCTATAGCCGCATAAGGCAAGTCCCGGGGCTTCTTCGACCCAGTATCATGTGTCATTTCGAGACGAGAATGTTTATGTATGCACCGTCTTGCTAGAATGTGCTATTACATCTCCTCTATGCGCACACAAACACATATTTATGCGTTAATGTCGGACCGTGCGCCGAGAATTCGTTCGCGCAGGCTAGTCGCACGCATTTGCTATGCCCGATTTACGTATATCTGCGAGCGCATGTTTTTTAGTCGCCGGTTATCTCTTATGCATGCCTCGATCGCTCTCAGACTTTTGTTCAAAAGGCCGAACGAATATGGGAAAATCGAACGAAAAAAAAAAAAAAACATGCCGCTGTTGATTTTTTTTACGCGAGGTTCGCGCGGAAATTAGTTTTCGATCTTTCTTTCTCTTTTTTTTTTCGTCCTTTACTTCTTTCTATCTTTGCTTTATAGGAAGTATAGAAAATTTGGGGGGGGGGGGTTCATATATATAGCCACAAGGCTGTTTGGTCCTCGTGAATAAGTAAGCGTTGTGCGCGAATTGCGAGTCCCCGGCTCGTATATACGCTTGTCATTCGATTCAAGTTTCTGCCATTAGCAAAACGCGGCCACACTGATATATAAGCCTTCGTCTACGACCCGACGAATGCGCGCCTTCCTATTCGTCTAATAATCACATCCGCCGGGCAATCGCGTATATGGCTAGCGCCGTTCGACGGCGCATCGAGCGCAATCATCTGAACTTGCGCGCTTTGGCCATTTCGAGGCACACGATAGCCGTGGCGAAGTCGCTCGTTCTCTGTAAGCCAACTGCGTGATCCGAATTAGTCGAAATAAGGAATTTGGTCGCTAATCTCGTTGCGAGTTTAATTGGGCATAGACACGCGTCTTGTATTAGCGAATGTTAACTACGCAGTCGGGATCCGAAGTTCGAGTGCTGTTTGCGAGTCATTGCGGAAGGGCATCGTGACGCCCATTATAAATGCGAAAAGAAGAAAGTATAATCGCTTTGTTGCATACTCACCGCAGATTTGAGCTACCAGAATATTCGCGTCTAAATATATAGAAGTAAAAGAAAAAGTCGTTTGTTTCGGAATTTTTCGAAAGGGCATCTCGGCCGAATGGACTTCGAACGTCCCTTATATATAGCCGCCTTGAGCTTAGTGAGGTTGAATGACTTTGCCCTAAGCGCATCCCAGCTTGTGGCGATGGTTCTCTCCGTGGGCCGCATTCGTCTCACTGCCGTCTCGAGTCGAGGCGCATGCGCAGTTGTGCCGTTTCGGTGCATCTGGCCGCTGAAAGAGTTGAGTGTTGTATAGGGTCTTACGAAGAGAGTCAATCCATACGATGCTGTGGCGAGATAGGCAGTTGTGGACGTCCTGTAAGTTTGAAATATTTCTCCTTGTGATTTTATCGGTCCAGTGTTGACGTCATTGCCTTAGGCTTCGCGTTTCATATATATATATATATATATAATATATATATATATATATATATATATATATATATATATATATATATATATAATATATATATATATATATATATATATATATATATATATATATATATATATATTTTTACTATTACCTTGTGTGTTGCGAACAGAACGTAAACGGAAAGAGAGCTCAATGCCACGCATTAAAGACAACTAGAATAGGATAAATTTACTTCTAATTCAATCTTTTTTTGCATAGTTGCTCAGTGACTGTCTTAGGGTTACTTTAGGAAGAATATTCGCGGTGCAGCCGCCGCAGTAGGTCAAATGTCGCCGGTTCGACTCCCACTCCCAGCGATCGCATTTCAATGACGGCTGAAATGGAATGAAAAATCGCCGGTCGTGCTTTTTTCGCTCGGTAGTGAAAACCGTGGTGGGCAGGATTATTCCGGTGTCGCTCGTAAGGATATTATTATTATTATTATTATTATTATTATTATTATTATTATTATTATTATTATTATTATTATTATATTATTATTATTATTATTATTATTATTATTATTATTATTATAAAACCGTAACGTGCTCGTTGCTTCGCCCGTTTCGGCGCCCGCAAAAGTCAAAGCCATGGCGATAATAGTACTGTAATGAGGAAGAGGAAAATAAAATGCTATCATGGCCCAGTCCTCGCTTCTTCTCTGGGAAATCGGTGGGCCAATTGGATATGACTAGAGTGCTTGGCTCGACTTTGGCATCCGTCTTAAGCACCCGGCTTTACCCGCAGATAACCGGCTGGTGTCGCTACCCATTCAGGGACACATGCCCAGCGAGGCCAAACATATCATACTTTGTCTCATGGGAGATATAAGGTCGCATGCGCCCGAACCTCGGCCCCGCGGAATGCAGGTCATTTGTCTATCGATATAGGGGTCAGTTTTCGGCCACGCACACACATAGTAACAGCACGCGGGGTCGCTCGTCCCCGCACTGCGGTGTAGCGCACGTCTTTGACGTCACGTTGACGTCACGAACGACGTTCCTGCTGCCTACCAGGTCAGTATAGTGCAGTGTGTAGGTTATAAAAAGATCGTCTCGAGTGGCGGTAGCTGGAGCCGTCTGCGAGGGCAGGTGAAGCCGCGGCGCCGATCGCATTTGTATGCGAAAAGACAGGCGGCGCCATCGAAAGAACGCTCGGGGCGCATATGCGTATCTTTTTATCTGTCATGTATAGTTTGGTTCCAAATAGGCCTGAAGTTCAGGGGAAGATTGGGCTGGAAGTGACGAGAAGTTGCCTGAACTGATAGCTCCAGCGACATTCCTTGTTCGACAGGAATATATAAGTGGACACAGGCGTGCGGAAAGGGGGGGCGGGGGTGGAGGTTCTGGGCGGGGCGGCCGCCCCATCTAACCACCCAAAGGAGGCTTAAGTCTGTAATAATAATAATAATAATAATAATAATAATAATAATAATAATAATAATAATAATAATAATAATAATAATAAGCTGCAATAAGCCACGATAGATTACGAGGGTCGCCGTTGTGGAGGGCTCAGAAAGTTTTGAGCATCTGGTGTTCTTTAATAACGTGCACCTTAATCTAAGTACACGGGCCTCCAGCATTTCGCCTCCATCGAAATACGGCCGACGCGTTGCCGGGATTCCATCCAGCGACCTTCGGGTCAGCAGTCGAGCGCCATAACCATGCACTAGACCACCGTGGTGGCTGGCCATGCAAGTGTTTGACTGTAATTATTGTTTTTGAGTTGCCTTTGACTATAAAAATTCTGGGACACGACCAAATTGCATTCGTAGGCTAGCTATCTGAGCCGCGGTAGGAGACGAATCCCGATTGGGCACCGACGCATGTGCTCGGGTATACAGCGCGCGTCACAATGACATTGGACCGCTACGAACACGTGGAAAAGACTTCGCCTGCAGGAAAATTGCGCTCATACGGAGGTAGTCGCGGAGTCCACGGGCACCGGGATCGACGCCGCAGTGGAAGGCTGCAGCCCCCGCTACAAGACGAAAGCTGCGTGAAATGAGATGAGCCTTTTTTTTTTGTAGGTTTCTTGAGGCATTTGAACGCTTATGTTCTGCAGGGTGACGACGCTCGAGGAGTAGACGAGACAGTTGACGATACCACCGTGCGTCACGTAAGTAGAGCGTCGAAGTCCGCCGACGTGCCGGCGCCCGGTCGCAGCGTGTACGGGCATGGTACGGGTCGCCACCGTTGCACATTCGCACCTTTACCGCGTGTCGAGCGTGCGCTGACCTGATTGACTAAGCATGCCGCGCTAATCTGCTATCCGATGGCAGCAGGCGGCATTGCGCCAAGAAAGTCGCAAAAACTCCAAAGACACTTCGAGTCAACGAATCTGTGAATGGCGCTGCACACAACAGTAAACCGAGGCGACAGCTGATACCCCAATATGGCCGCCGCTTAGACGGAGCGATGGTCGTGACGTCACGTGCAAGGCATGTATTGCGAAGGGAATCAGCAGAAAAAAAAAAAAAAACTTTACGCCATTGGCTTCGACGGTTGAGCGGTCGGTGCACCTTGCGCCGGGAGCGAATGCACTGCCGTGATGAACATTAAGCATGGTCTACTTACGGTGTATGAGCGTATAAAGTGCATATTCGAGTCAACTCGTTCGAAAGGGACCAAGTCAACGATGCCTTCGTACACGTGCATTGAACCTAACCTACTCGAATGTATTCTAAGGTTATCGCGCTTAGCAACCAACTTTCTTGTCAAAAGTTGGCCGGCTACGCTTAGTGAAAGTAGAATACGTGCCGTGTGGTTTTTTTTTGCATTTTGTTATTCTCAAAGCTCGATTACTGGTGTTCTGAAGGTCTCAAAAGATTAAAATAGGTGCTTCGCTAGTTGCGTGGCACTTTCGACGATTGGTTTATAATGTGTATCTTGACGGAGTTCAAGTACAACGATACAGTGAGAGAACATGTCCTTTGAACGACGTATCGACAGTTCTATTTGACCCTCCTTTTGCTTGTATCAGGCTCAGAGCTGCGACAACTTCGGGGCCCATCGCCGTTCTATACTGCGGTTGCCTCGAAGTTTACAGCTTATCAACGACACTGCGCTGCACCGTGCATGTGATTCTATAGACTCACGCTTTCTTTCCCTCTTTCAATCGTAACCTGACTATTTGTCCTGATTACCAGATGGCACAAGTCATTTGTGAGGCATCAGCTCTATATACGTGCGAATGGACGAGGAAAGGAGTCTAATGGCGGCAGTTTCCTTGAAATCACGCCAGTATTGCAAAACGTAACTCGCTGCTCGAAGTGAGTAGCGGACGCCTCGCGCTTCGTCTCGGGCGAAATCCCTGCAGTGTGATTGATTTTTGTGCTCGCTTACTAGAGTGCACAGTAATCATGGTTGTAAGCAAATATCGCACGTGTGGCAGAAAGGGGCTGCCACCCACCCACCTTGAAAGCGGACAAAATTGTTGAAAGGGTGTGGCGCTGATATGGGGGAACCGCACTATTTGCAGTATATTCGAGAGAGGAGTACATGCGTGTGTGAAAGTGGAACGTGTTCTCATTGTAGAAGACCTGCCAAGCGGGCCTTATGGGAGACCAGCGCTGGATAGGTGGCGCGCCGAAAAAGGGCACCTGGTGGCGAGTCGCGACATAACTCAGCCGCTCGCATGGCCTCCGCGTCGCCGGCTAATCTCGGAGGCCATGCCGCTCGCGCTCAGACGACCGGCCGCACTGTACCGCGGTGAGTGCACGCGCGTGCGCTGTTTCCGTGCTTCACTTTAGCGCGAACAGCTCGAGCAGCCATTGCGCCAGTAATACTGCTGTATGGTTTAGAAAAAAATAACTTTGTCTGAAGGCTACTTTCTCAGAAAATCACTGGAAAACGGAGAGAAGCTCTGCAAAGCACACAATGTCCTTGCATACAGCGTCGAAGAGACAGTGCTGTGCCGTGGTGGCGATTCCGTCGTCACCATTTTCTGTTTGCATCCTGGGATTTGTGTCAGGCTAGTGCAGGCTCACAAGCCTCGATTGATAGGTACGTGCTGCGTCGATACCAGCTGCCCACTACTGCAATAAAAAAAAAGTAAGAGGCAAGGGGTAGCTGCGTCAACGTTTTTCTGCCGTGGTATGTATGCCCAGCCCGCGGTATGTATGCACGCAGACGTTGATCAAGCAAACCACCGTGCTAGCAAGCATGTATGGTGTCGCGCTGTTATGCTCGAGGGTGCGGGATAGATTCCCGGCCACGGTGGCCGCATTTCGATGGGGTTGAAATACAAAGAACACCCGCGTACTGAGATTTATATGTGCACATTAATGAACCCCAAGTGGTCAAAATTAATCCGGATTCCCACACTCATAATGCGTGCCTCATAATCATACCTTGTTTGGCACGTAAAACGCGAGCAATTGTCGATGTCGATCAAACACGTTTATTCTAAGCAGACACAGGCAAGCGAAAAAACTACAGTGTACTGTAGAAAAAACTAACACAGTACGTTAGGCGAATTAAACAGCGAGTAAAAATCCATGACATGTGACCCTTTTCTAGCGAGGCATAGATTGCGATGTCTCTGCCGCGGCAGCCAATGCACGAAGAAGCTTTACCGCATCGGCTGACACCAGAAAGCTAAGCTTCGAGTAGTCCGCTGCTTTGTTTGTGACAAGAACTCTGTCTGTAGCACAAGTGAAGTTCAACGGAGGCATCCATCGCGTGCGTATTTCTCGTAACAGTGCAGCGGCTTCGGCGAACCTGCCCCCGTAAGCATCTCGTAGACAGACAGCTTTCCTTCTGCGTAACTGTTTGCAAATAATGTAGACTACTTGCCTATCGTATCATATTCACTGCCCGCGGTGGCATCAGAAGGAGCTTGGTGGTGGTTAGGTGAAAAGATTGTTACATATGCCGCATGCTGCATAATATGTATGTTTTATTTACGACAAAACACCGATTAAATTCTGCTCGTTGGCCCTGGTTTTCACTGGTGGTTCTCACTATCGAATAAATCTAGCAGACGCGCAGTTCGATTTAGAAACCAGCCCGACGCCACAACATCGGAGAGCAAGAGCAGAACATACTGTACTCGCCTGACTGCCGGGATGCAACGCCGCATCCGTTCCTATTCATGTTTTAGAAGGAAAAACATAGAAGGATACGTCCTCCCACATTTCTACGTATTGTGGCACTTGAATGCGCAACAGTACCGCTAGCAGTTTTGTTTTGTTTCGGCGATACGCGCCCGCATCGCCTCAACCAGTCGCCACTCTCGTCCGCGGGAGCGGCTGGAGTATGCGCGCTTTGACCGCCAGGGCGGCACTGCCCACACCGCGGAAACTCCAGCGCTGGGTCCCTATACTGGGCGAGTCATCGAGCCGAAACGTCGGTGTCGCGTGGATCGGTGGCAAGGACGTTATAATTCGTAGACAATTAAATCGTTGGATTTGGAATGTATTGTTGGTGTTTAACAGCGTGGTAGTGTGCAATTACATACGGTTATTTAATTCGGTCAGAAATCGGACATATCCGTTTAGGGAATGGGGGTGAAGGAGGCCTAACAAACCTCCTTGGTGCAGTGGCCTGTGAAGCTGTGCTGATTTGGCTTCTCGAGAGTTCCCTTATCTGGCACAAAGCGCGCGAGTTGAGTGCCCGCGTGTTTCTCGGTATTCATCATCCAGTTTTCGAGGGTGAATTCTAGCCGATAGATGCCTATATAGAGCCGCCATATACGAAAAAAGCAATCAACCCCTGTCCTGGGCACCCCCCCCCCCCCTACCCTTCCTTTTGGTTTTCCTCCCTCTTTTCGCGCCAGTCGGTCTCACTGGATTGCTCTCTTCACCGCCAGTGGAGAAAGATCGTTTGTCTTGGCAACTGCTCATTGTGGACTGACAGCTTCAAAGGAAGGGACCGGGCTTGGAAGGAACGCGAGCGGCGGCTGCTGCTGCTACTGACAGAGGCTAGGAGCGCATGCGCGTTCGTGAGTGCGTGTGAGACGAAACGAGGCTTGTGTATAGCTTGTGTGCTCGCATTCACTGTGAGAGAACGGAATATAATAAGGTGGGGGGCTTCAGTGAACGTGAGTGCTGAATGCATGTACAGTTTCCCCCGCACGCCGGCGAACGCGGGAACGCAGGATGCGTGCGGGCAACCGCCACCTCTACAGGCATCTGCTACTGGTAGGATCCGAACGAAACGCTCGAAAACGCCGCGGTGGGGGGAAATAGACAGGATTGAAAACGTGTAGCGAGGCGAGACAAGGCGGCGCCAGCAGCGGATCGTGTTTACGCTTTGCGAGGCCTGTTCTCGTACCTGCGTGCGTACATTGCCCGGGTATACACACACGTCTCGAGACCATAAATCATAAATGTGGCTCTCTTGGGCTGCATACGACGACTCGCCCGTATTCCGGGGGCCCCTGCGCTTTCCTTTTTTATATATGCAAGTATAGTGCAGTCCGAGCACCAGGTGCATGGGCGTATACAGTAACACATAGTGTAATATACAAACCTTCCTCTATTTTCTGTTTCCTTTAGCACAGCTCATACACGATCCGAGATTCGGCGACGTTTGACCCAGGTGTTATGTATCTTATAGGGCTTGCATTTCGTGCAGCGCCGGTCGGCTGTCTCGCCATTCACGTTTAATGCGCATTTCGCGCTCTCACTGGGAGCCTCCACCCATTCCCCTCTTTTTTTTTCCCCTGCTCTTTGCCCGTTGTGGAACTTTGCATAATCCTCGCTTCGAAACGATCTCTCACTGTTTGAGCTCGGCCGTTCAGTTGCTGATACTCGAAGGGGTGGCGCCTTTGTTTTGGCCAGCAACCACAAACATTCGTACCCGACTCTTCTGGCCTTTGTATCTTAGGGTTGTTTCCATCAGACCGTAGTGTAAGATAGGGCCATGAGGCACCAGCTCCCACCTAATCGGTCCACGCGTAAATGTGTTACCCAGGCTCTTGACACCGCTCCAGAAAGAGGCGCTCGCTTTCCAGATCTTCAAATAAACGTTATCAATGAATTATTCAATCAGTCAGTAATTCCTTTGTATATGACTGTGTATGCCGCATTCCTGCAAACGTCCCGCTGTAGGGTTTCTTCAGGTCACTGGCCTGCACATCCAGGAAACATTCTTCGAAAGGGCGCTTCTGTATGTACGCTCTCTAATAAGCTGTATTTAGTGAATTGGGTTACGATTAGTAAAAATCACTAACGCACAACCTTGCATGCCCTTTCATCAAATGATCACTACGAAGACATGATCTTATCCAAAGAAGAATAAACATGTTAAGCGAGAAAGCACGCATCGGTCCTCAATTGTCTTGTTAAGTAGCACAGGAATGCCAGCGTGTGACCGTGCTGACTCGAAGGTCGCGGTATCGAGTCTTAACCGCGGCGGCCGCATTTCGACAGAGGCGAAATGCTAGAGCCCGTGTACCTATAGGTTAAGGTGCACGTTAAAGAGCCCAAAGTGTTCGAAATTTTCAGGGCCCCTCCATTACGGCGTCTCTCATAATCACACCGTGGTTTTGGGACGTGAAAACCCAACAATTATGATTATTATTAGCAAGAATGTGACTGTTGGTTGCCGCAACTCAGTAACAAGCTGAGCAAACATACATATCCACCCCCCTTGCCGCAGAAGCGACTCATATATATAGTGTCGCGCGAACGGTGCCGCAATGCGATTTCTTTTTTTCCCCACACGTGAGAGTTGTTACTGGGGTATTCACAGTGCACGAGTCGCGTTTGAACAACACATCTTCCTTCTCTGCGTACGTCGGAATTTTGAGGAAGCAAACTGCACCGGTCGTATTTTTTTCCTGGTGTGGCGTGTTTCGTCAGTCGAAAGATGGGGCGTCAGATTCGCACCACGTGGCGCAACCCACGTAAAAAAAAAAAAAAAAAAGCGGTTGCCAGAAAGCAGTTCCAGGAAAGCGCGGTGGCGCAATTTGTGATATTATGGGTAGAGACATGTCTACAAAATCCGTCGTCATTCGGCTCGGCCATACTAGCCACAACAGAGAACAGTGACGCTGCCTCATGATGAATTCCGTGTTTCGGATTCCGTAGATTTCGCGTTTTATTACCATCTTTTTTTTTATGTAGTGCGCTGTGCTTTCTTCCTTCCTTTAATCTTTGTTATTGTGTCTGGCCTCATTGGTAAGGCCAGTTCTTTGAACTTCGGGGCCTTCTTTCTTCGACCGCTTCTAGCGCGCTAAAACAACAGCTTAAGTATACAAGTAGAAAACCTAACTTTCTGCATCCGTCCGTCGTTTCTGTTGCGCTTACAAGGCCTCCGAGATCTGTGGACCACGGCCTCCGTGATTCCACACGCAGAGGAGCGTGCTGTCAAAATTTGCGACGTCAGCGCGACGAGCCGATGCGGGAACTTCAAGGCGGTGTCGCCACTGGTGCTTCGTTCCTGTATATTTCCTGACCTTAACGAGCGCCTTTTTTTTTTGTAGGAGTGGCTTTTCTTTGTTCGTTGGATCATATCAATTTCTTACGTACTCTAAATAACATTTTCCCTCAGTGCCCCTTTAATTTAACCGTAAGCGTCTTTCAGCTAGTCCGCCTTTTTCATTTTCCTGTGCTACCCCGTGTGGTTTGGTAGTGTTCTGGTAGGGGCCGGGACAGCCGGCATCGCCAGAACGAGAAAGCCTCCGAGATTAAGAGGTGTTTCGCGACACTTCCGCTAGGGGAAGCGCGCATGCGCCGTGGCATCGGGCAAAAAAGGCGGGTTGCCAAAATGTTAGACCCTTGGATGGGCTATCAGATTTGCACTTGATTATGTGATTAACCGATACTATACGGAGACGACGGCCAATACAACAGTCTGCACGGGGTGACAAAACGAGGCGCGTTCGGCGTTGGCTCTTGTATCGGCGCGGTGGTTTCGATTTCGTGTACGGCGTCTTTTGGCGGTCAGCCCGACTGACTATATATGGTTCCCGCAGGCGCTCGGGCGGCTGTTTTTATCGCGCTAGCGAAAGGCTCGCGGCGACAAAGCAACGGCGGCGGCCTTGCATCGACGTTGGGCGTACACGATGGGAGTCCGGCGACGTAGCATCACGCAGCGCTCGTCGTTTCGTAATGCTTCGAAGGAGACTACACAGTCTCTTCGCGCAGGCGAGAGACCATCTTCGACGGGTTTCGCCAGCGTTCTATTTCTTTTTTTTCTAATGCGAAGCATTACTTAGCGAACCTTCTATCTATCTATCTATCTATCTATCTATCTATCTATCTATCTATCTATCTATCTATCTATCTATCTATCTATCTATCTATCTATCTATCTATCTATCTATCTATCTATCTATCTATCTATCTATCTATCTATCTATCTATCTATCTATCTATCTATCTATCTATCTATCTATCTATCTATCTATCTATCTATCTATCTATCTATCTATCTATCTATCTATCTATCTATCTATCTATCTATCTATCTATCTATCTATCTATCTATCTATCTATCTATCTATCTATCTATCTATCTATCTATCTATCTATCTATCTATCTATCTATCTATCTATCTATCTATCTATCTATCTATCTATCTATCTATCTATCTATCTATCTATCTATCTATCTATCTATCTATCTATCTATCTATCTATCTATCTATCTATCTAGATCTAGCTAGAGCTAGCTATCTATCTAGTGCTATCTGTCTAGCTAGCTATAGTCGGATACAACTTTAGAAGTCAGCGGCATTTCCTCCTCAAAGGCGGATGAACACAAGCCTGCACCAATGGGCGCGCACTAGGGACTGACGTCATGAGCGGGACGGCCGGTGGCTCCGCCTTCGGAGAACATCGGTGCGTGCATGAGCGGGACTATTTATTTATCGCGGAGGCGATCGGCTGCCGCGAATTGGTCGGGCCTCTCCCGACTTCTTAAGTTGTATCCGACTATGTATAGCTAGATAGATAGCACTATAGATAGATAATAGCAACCAGGCGTAGGCAGCTAGCCGCCTACGCCTGGTTGCTTTCATGATCGCCTCCTTAACTTGGTGTAGACCACAATTGCAGTATGGCTTGGGAGGGTAAGAGGATTTGACGAAAATGACTGTCGGGTCATGACATGAATAACGTGAAAATCCTGTCGCATACGTCGTCAAACCCTTTCCTCCAGACACATGTGGCACATACCCGTTTACCACGGGCCGCGGTGTATACGGGTATACGCGCCACAGGTGATTGACAGCTTATATCTACCGAGATGCGAGAGCCTTACAAAAAACCGACATCGGCAGCGTTCACCCGACGAATCCAAAGGATAAAAATTAGGATCCCAGCAGGAATCGAACCAAAGCATTCTGCGTGGCATTCAGGTATTCTACCACAGATCCACGCCAGGTCTAGAAACTGCTTTGGAAAACACCCTGCAGCGTAATGTCGGTGCACCGTCAGTTGTGGTTGTAGTTCTGGCTGTCTAATTTTACAAGAAAGCAATAAACACTACATATGTACTTCAACGATACAGGCATCATATCATATTAGCTTCTGTGGTTCCATTGTTGGCTTCGCTTTTTATAGCAGTCTAATAAACATTACATTTGTATTCCTATGATTCAGCAAGCTATATTGGAGCATTGCTGGACCCCGGAGGAATACATGAACGAAAGTTACGTATGATATTCACATGATTGCACCATTAAATGCACATAGTTTCGATAATGCTGGCGTATGTACTCTAACGTGAGGGCTGACGTTACGTAGCATCATAAATTAACCTTTAAACGCCAGTTTTGTCGACGTGCCTGGTAAGCCACGATGTGCACACGGCTACTACACTTACAAAAACACGTCGATCCACCTCGTAACGCTTGGCTCAAAGCCATAAAATACAGCATAGAAGTACTCGCTGACTGATTCGCATGAAACCGATTGTCACAACGCGTGGGATCTGCCGAATTTTTTTTTTATTAGGATTACTACGCCTCGCCTTAATTTCCCTCTTATCTGAAACGTCCGTGACCAGTAGCGCATAGCTGGCTGCGTACACGCCGAAAAGAAAGAAAAGTCATAGAATTCAACATTGGGAAGAAGGACGGAGTGTAATCGGCGTAATTATGACATAAAAAGACAGCCGGTTGTAGAGCGCTTAATTAGGAGTTACGCGGCATGCATGCGTTATGAGAGAGGCGAGAGGAAAAAAAGTCATTCGTCGTAGGAGAAAGAAGAGGTATTCAGTTCGCCGCGTTACGCGACATCGACTCCTTCGACCTTCCTCTGGGCACGTTTCGTTGCACTTTAATACATCTCCTCCGGTGGTGCTCCCGTATTTTGTTATGCCCGTCGTCGCGCCGTGGAGGTTTTATTAGTCTGCGTGGAAAGGGAGATAGACGCTTGTGGCGGCTGTGAATGAGGGAGGGAGTTCCAATCTCGGTGCACGGTCGCGTATTCGCCGCTCGTGTGTCGCTTGCCTCGAGGCAGGGAGGACATGTGCGGCGGCGGGCCGCCGATCGGCCGACGGAATCCAGGCACACTGCTTCCCGCAGCCGCCGCTGCCGTGTCCTCGGTGGCCCGTGCGCTATCAGGCGCCGCGCACGTGTGTTGTTGCAGCGCTGCTGGCTGTCTCGAAGAGCTCGCTTATTCCCCGTGTGTTCTCGCTGCAGATCGCAGGGTTCGAATTCACGAAGCGTCTTTTTGTCATTTGTCCGTTTGTGAGCGATCTTCACCGTTTGTTTAGCTTTCAGGAGTGGCGGTAATTTCCATGATGTTTTTTTTTTTAAGACGACGACTTCCTTCCCTCTACCTCCCCATTCTGTAACGGCCGGGATACGATTAGTATTTTTGACCGAATTCAACTGTCGTGTTTACGCGCATACTATCGTCACTTGGTTATTTAGAAGTGCCTAATTATGACTGGTGTTGGCTGGGGGATGCACTGTCGGTTGCGTTAATACTGGCGGTTTAACTATTAATTGTCAGTCAGTGTTGCTAAGTTACAGCTGGTGCTGGCTCATGATCATGGTCAATGTTGGTGCTATGATCGATTGCAACGTTATCTTCATTCGATTTCCATCCAATGAATGAGACGAGTTGTCTACGAAATGTTTTGTGAATGCTCGCCCAGCATTTGACCATTATTATTATTATTATTATCATCATCATCATTATTATTATTATTATTATTATTATTATTATTATTATTATTATTATTATTATTATTATTATTATTTTGCCGTAGGTTGGCTGTTGTTTGTTAATTGTCAAGACTGGTAGAAATTTGAACGCTTGTTTAACGTAAGAACGTCCTTGTGAACCACTGTTGTTTCTTCCTCCTACTTTTTTTTTATTAGACCTCGCGGTGCCGTGGCGCACTAATGGAAACCACGTGAACTGTTCCGTATTCGCGAGGCCCTTTGGTCATAAGCGCTGTTTACGCTTATGATATAAGTCTGGCATTATATAGGATTGGCTGATATTTTCTCTGGCAAATAATTCTAGATATTTTTGCGAATACGTGTCCAGATGTGTGCATGTGGCACCAGGGGCGTAGGCAGAAATGGGGGGGGGGGGGGCACCTCCTTGAGGCAGGGGGGGGGGGCCACGTCCTTGATCTGAAGTAGAGGACGGGCAGACAGCTGTGGTCGAGTGTCATTTTCTTCTCTATGCACCATGGCAAAAAACAAAGTTCGGGGGTAAGGGCGGGCGGTGTGCCACCCCTTGGCTACGCCACTGTGTGGCACTATGTGCTATACAGCATCGCAGTAATTTCTTTCGCGGTCACTTACACGATTTGTCGTAATTAAGTCGCGATCATCATTACAGCGGAATATAATCAGCTGCCCGTATTCGTCATCTTTAAGGGCGAGTCAGTCCAGCGCGTGGCTGGGTGCTTGCACTGGCGTTCATGTTATGTGCACTGTCTGCTAAAAGAAACGCATGCGTTGCGCGCGCCACAATCGTGTATATTACTGCGGCACGTTGCATTTTCTGTACGATTCAGCGCTGCACGCACGTCTAACTTTTTCTTTCGTCTTCGTTTAGAATTACGGCGAATCTTTCGAAATAAAAAAGGAAGTAATCATGGGACGGCGTCTGTCGCTCTCTGACCAAACCGCTCCTTGAGTATATGTGGTACGCCTGACCATTATCTATGATCACCATCAAGCTTTGCGCGCTACCCGCAGTTCCTTTCTTTTGTCGCTGGTCAATCAATCAAAAAATCAATTTATGATTACTTAACTTGTTAACTACAAGGCATAATATATGCAGACGAGGGTCCCAAAGTACTAGACTTCATCATCATCATCATCAGCCTGTCTACGCCCACTGCA
>NC_051178.1:143756277-143818777 GCF_013339695.2 Rhipicephalus sanguineus | reverse complement strand
GAAATTGGTATCTTGTGCCGTGACCGTGTGAAGAACATAATTAACACGAGTTATCATGAAAACCATGACACGCATGTCATGTACAGCATGACTTACGTGCCACGCTCATGGGGCGCTGGCGGCCGGTTCGCTAGATTTATATACACCAAAATTGGTATCTTGCGACGTGACCGTGTGACGAACATAAATAACACGAATTATCATGAAAATCATGACACGCATGTCATGTACAGCATGACTTACGTGCCACGCTCATGGGGCGCTGGCGGCCGTTTCGCTAGATTGATATGCACCGAAATTGGTATCTTGCGCCGTGACCGTGTGACGAACATAAATAACACGAGTTATCATGAAAATCATGACACGATTGTCATGTACAGCATGACTTACGTGCCACGCTCATGGGGCGCTGGCGGCCGTTTCGCTAGATTGATATGCACCGAAATTTGTATCTTGCGACGTGACCGTGTGAAGAACAT
The DNA here is from genome assembly GCF_013339695.2 of Rhipicephalus sanguineus. Classification (NCBI taxonomy): domain Eukaryota; kingdom Metazoa; phylum Arthropoda; class Arachnida; order Ixodida; family Ixodidae; genus Rhipicephalus; species Rhipicephalus sanguineus. Next base: position 143,818,298 of record NC_051178.1, on the reverse strand, counting down.
AAATAACACGAGTTATCATGAAAATCATGACACGCATGTCATGTACAGCATGACTTACGTGCCACGCTCATGGGGCGCTGGCGGCCGTTTCGCTAGATTGATATGCACCGAAATTGGTATCTTGTGACGTGACCATGTGACGAACGTAAATACCACGAGTTATCATGAAAATCATGACACGCATGTCATGTACAGCATGACTTACGTGCCACGCTCATGGGGCGCTGGCGGCCGTTTCGCTAGCTTGATATACACCAATATTGGTCTCTTCCGACGTGACCGTGTGACGAACATAAATAACACGAGTTATCATGAAAATCATGACACGCATGTCATGTACAGCATGACTTACGTGCCACGCTCATGGTGCGCTGGCGGCCGTTTCGCTAGCTTGATATACACCAATATTGGTCTCTTACGACGTGACCGTGTGACGAACATAAATAACACGAGTTATCATGAAAATCATGACACGCATGTCATGCACAGCATGACCTACGTGCCACGCTCATGGGGCGCTGGCGGCCGTTTCGCTAGATTGATACACACCAAAATTGGTATCTTGCGACGTGACCGTGTGACGAACATAAATAACACGCATTATCATGAAAATCATGACACGCATGTCATGTACAGCATGACTTACGTGCCACGCTCGCGGGGCGCTGGCGGCCTTTTCGCTAGCTTGATATACACCAATATTGGTCTCTTCCGACGTGACCGTGTGACGAACATAAATAACACGAGTTATCATGAAAATCATGACACGCATGTCATGTACAGCATGACTTACGTGCCACGCTCATGGTGCGCTGGCGGCCGTTTCGCTAGCTTGATATACACCAATATTGGTCTCTTACGACGTGACCGTGTGACGAACATAAATAACACGAGTTATCATGAAAATCATGACACGCATGTCATGTACAGCATGACTTACGTGCCACGCTCATGGGGCGCTGGCGGCCGTTTCGCTAGATTGATATACACCAAAATTGGTATCTTGCGACGTGACCGTGTGACGAACATAAATAACACGAGTTATCATGAAAATCATGACACGCATGTCATGTACAGCATGACTTACGTGCCACGCTCATGGCGCGCTGGTGGCCGTTTCGCTAGCTTGATCTACCCCGGAATTGGTCTTCCGCGACGTCACTGTGTGACGAACATAAATAATAGGAGTTAACATGAAAACCATGACACGCATTTTCCACAATGACATACAAGACGATGTATGCAGCTCTTTGCTGGCTGCTTCGCATTACATCGATTCCCACAATGCGTGGGATCTGCCGGCTTTTTTTTTTTAAGGTAAGCTAACGTGGTGAAACGCGAAATTTGCCTATACAGGCAGAAGAAATACTCATGCCGAAAAGTGTCGTACACAGTAAACCACTTTGCACCCTTAAGGGGATTTTGCCGTGTCTATAACTAACACCCTTACACCCTAGGAAAAGGGTGTTTTCACGTATCAAAACACCCATACCATAGGGTGTTTCCAATAGCCTAAACACCCTTATCACTGAAAAATGTGAAAAATAATATCTACCAGTCAGGGGACAAGCAATTACAGATGACATCAGCACAGAAGGTGGAGGCACGCGCCCAACCGCACTCACAACAGAGCGTATTGTAAAATACCACATGGACGGAGTGCTCGTGCAGTCGTGCTACACAGCTTTACACTGACCATCTGGTTTATATAGCCATAGTATCATAAGCCGCCGTTCAGTGCCGGTGGAGATATTCCTGTTCCGTATAAATGAGCATTAAACGTTAAGAGAATAGGCGTAAATTTATGGTACGCTTGTAGATATCCCTAAAAGAGACATACCTTTTAATCTAAACTCGCCTAAGATCCAACGACATTTCAATCAGCGAGTCCCAGTTATCATCTGGCACGCTGCGGTACTGGCCATGGGTGTTTCAATAACCCATAACACCCTTACCTCCTAAAGGGTGTTTAGTTAGAGCATTACCCCTTAAAGGTTATTTTGGGGAAGGAAAACACCCTTACACCCTATTTTTTGCAAATTTTGGTTAGGCAAAAGGGTGTTTTGGTTGCTTGAAAGCCCCTTAAGGGTGCAAAGTGGTTTACAGTGTACGTACGTTTCATCAGTGAAAGTGGATTGTTCGCGCGATTAAAACTTGCCCTGCATGAGTTTCGCGCCTGTAGCGCTGCTACCGTGACATCACGAAGTGTCTCTATACTTTGGCAGGTCTTGTTCTGCTTCTTTACTTTTATGTTGCGTACTTATTCGTTCGTTTATTTATCTTTTTCTCTTTTCTTACGCAAAAGAAAGAAGAAAAAGTTGACAGCTATTAGTGTAGTTTATTTAGAAATTAAATAATTCCTGGGGTTTTACGTGCCAAAAACTACGTTACGATTACGAGCCCACGCCCTAGCAGCGCGACACTTCAGCCTCTTATCTACTACACGGCGGATAATGGTTTACTTGCGAGTGGTGTAAGGACTACATGAACAGTCTACATGCATAGTTACAGGACATAGCTGGGCAACTGCGCTCTAAATTTAAACGCGAAATGAAATGCGTTTGCGGCGCTCAAATGAGAACTTTGACCAAGCGGATAAAAACCAGCTGGAAACACGAGACGCAGTCAGAAGAAAACAGTGGGGCCCGTCGCTTTCTTGTCAGTGTGTCGTGTGCTTTCCGCTGGTTTTAATCCACTTTGAAGACGTATACCAACTAGCCCAGTCCAACGCCTTGGTAGAACTTTGACAGTTCGATTAAACTCGACGCTATCGCGACATCGCCGGGTTGGAAAGAGAGAACACGTTCGCACTGCTCGCTACAATCCGTTGACCTGTATTCGATATATCCGGCCGAGACGTTCCACATTCCGTGCCTTCAGTCGCGCGCACGCGAGCAGTGCGCGTCTCGTCGGAATTTCCCCACGAAATCGGCGCCCAGGAGGCGGCGGTGGCTGCGCACGTGCGCGTCGCGGTGCGACCCTCGTGACGCCGCGGAGTCCCGAAACGCGAGCGATCTGTCAACGCGGCTGCGAGTCACATACACACAGCAAGCAGCAGTGTGCGCAGTGGTGGTGACCGATGAGGAGAAACACAAAAGGAGGCCACACCGCGCGCTCGCTCACGCAAGCAAGAAAGAGACGCACAGCGCGGTGCTATAGCTTCGTGTCGCAACGTCGCAACCAACGCCTCCGCCTGCCTGCCTCATTTCTCGCCGGCGCAGCGGTGAGTGCGTCACGAGTGCGTTAGTCGGTTTGGTGCGCTCGCCCATTACACGCGTGACTCGGCCGGGCTGCGGTCAGCGGCAGCTGTGCAGGGCGATGAGAAGAAGAAGAAAAGAATGTCGAGGGTTCGACGAGCGTGACTCTGCTGCTCTCGGCGTGACGCTGTTTTTTCTTCGCGAGTCTCCGCGTATGGCGTCAGAGCGGCGAGCCCGCAACCGCCGCCGACAAACAAACGCGCTCAATGCCCGTTCGTTCGGGCATTTGTGACGGGGAATCCTCCACCTGTTTGCGGAACCTCGGGAGGCCGCTAACAAGCGATGGTGATCGTTATTGCTCTAGTTCGCATCCCCATCGTGTAGTCACACTGCCTGTTTCTTATAATGAGGTGTCACTTCATCGGTTGCAGTCTATCACGCTGGCTATCCCTCTCTGATTTAATTTTTTTTTTTAAATACGAGTCTCATTTATATTGTGTGTGCATAACAGAACTAGAGACTCGCTTCAACGACATACTGTCAGGCAGGGGCGTAGTCAGATATTTTTGTCGGGGTGGGGGGGGGGGGGGGGGGCACCTCTTCGATCTGAAGTGGGGACCGTGCAGGTAGATGTGGTCGAGCGTCATTTTGTGCCCTGTATGCTATATATATAGCATACAGCCCCCCCCCCCCCAATATATATATATATATATATATATATATATATATATATATATATATATATATATATATATATATATATATAGGTGTGTGTGTGTGGGGGGGGGGGGGGCACGGGTCCGGTGTGCCACTCCCTGGCTACGTCACTGCCGTCAGGCCTCCGCTTCTGCCGGTCTCTTTTCTGCTTTTTCTCCAACACTCTAAGCGTCCCCTATATCAAACGGCAACCAGTTAATACCTTCATCCGCCTCGAATCATAGTAAGATGGGCGCCTTTTTGGGCCTTCTTGGTGGTAGGTTGTCTTGCAGTTTCATCGCATTGTGTCATGTAGTCTCTGGACACCGGGCCCCATCTGGTGTATGGATATACCAGGCCGACGTCATAAAGCGTCGTCGGAGGGCTTCCTAGTAAAGCGTACATTCATTTCGTGCTTGTTTACAGCACTTATATATGCTGCTAAAAGCGCTATTGTTACTACAAGCGCAAGTGTCATGGATTAAATAATATGGCCGCTAGGTCTCACATACAGTGCGTGTGCGTGTGTGTGCGTGTGAGTGAGGGAGTGAGAGCTGGGCTCTGGAGCGGGCCTATAGTTATGATTCATTGGTAGACTTGAAATGAGAACTCTCCCTCCTTCGAATTTTACCCATATAACTTTTCAATTTCGCGCTTCAACTCTAATAAGAATACATTTTTTTCCTTCCTCCATTCTGGTTTACTTTACCACCGACACCATGGCATGCATGTCTTTCATTGCCGTTATGTGGCGCAGCATTCATAACCTAATCCCCACAGGGCGCTTGCCCCTCTATGCCGAGGTTTTTTTCGTGACGAATGTCTTTAGTTGCCCACCACTGCTGGCTGCTGCTCTCACTTCTGCGTGGAAGTGCAGTTTTCGGTGCATCGTTTATGGAGGGGGAGCTTTTACGAGTGTCGAAGCAGAGGGAGGAGGAGGGGATGATAGTGGGGGAGGAGTGGGGTTTGGGGTGTGACCCGACACCGACGGCGGAGAAATATAGCCTTGCCATAGGGAAGGAGGGGTGGCAGCTGGGGTGGTAGCCATGGTTTATGGACAGCGGTGTAAGCGCAACAGCTCAGGCTTGGCTCCCGTGGTTCGGTTCACGAGAGCAACGTCTCTGCTTTGGCGCCAGCCTGCAACTTCACCGTCTTTGTGTCTGTCTTTCTCGCTCTGTCGAAGACATTCGGCAGAGCGAGACAGGCGTTCCCAAATAGCGTGGGAATGTTTTCCTTCGAGGATTGCGGGTGTCCCGCAGGTTGATAGAACGGGAAGCCCCCGAACAGCGCGGATTTATGGTGATGTCCCCGCGGAACTGCTTGAGACATCTGGACAGCGCCCGTTTGGGGTGCCGTTACGTGTGTATGCCTAACGACCCCCCCCCCCCCTATACGCATGCACAGTGCTTGGAGAACAACACGCGTCAACTGTTGCCCATATTTTCGTTTTTCACCGTCTGCAATCCGCGTGTGAGATCGACCTCGTTTTGTACTAGTACAGATCGTGATACGCATCACCTTCAGTGGGACCACAATCGTAGTGAAACTCACTAGTGATTGCAAACATGGGTGCTTCTGCTTCTTAGTGCGTCTGTGTATGAATAGTCGCCCGGACCCCTCGACAGAATATGAAGAACGGCATGACAACTCAAGCACTGTAAACCGCTCGCGCGCACGCACGCACGCACACAAACACACCGGGGTTAGCTGTCACGTTAAAAAAATCGAAACATTGGAAGCAGTTGTACTGTCTGTGTCGAAAAGGTGACTTCATCACTGATCGCGATCATTCATTTTCTTTCCCTCTCAGTAGCGTCAATAACAGTTGCGTGAGTGCACACGAGTACAGTTTGAGCCGCAGACGATGACCCCGCGTTCGCCTGAAGTCTTGGAAATTTGTCGGCCCTCTCTCGTGTAGTGCAACGACTTCCGCCACTTAAGGCGAAACCACACACACACAATGCAGTGGGAGGGGGGGACCTTGATACGTGTGCACTGGTTTGACAATTGTGCACATGCTGTTCGCGGATTTTTTTTTTTTTCCCGAACGGCGTTACATGAAAGGAAACTGCGGGAGTGTGTCCATCAGTTTGGTTTCTTTTTCGACGCCGGAAGTCGGTGACAGCTTTTACGCGGGGACAGGAGCGGTGAAGCGTAAGCGCCGGACTGGGCTTTCGTGACAGATGGGGCGGCCGATTTGTCGCATACACGAAAAAAAAAAAAAAAGGCTGATCTGTTTTTGCAGGTGCTCTTGTGGGCCAGATACGAGTTGACAGAAACGAGTCGGTCGCACCGAGGTCTCAGGTTACTCTCTTTTCTGCGAAGGGCGAGTGCGACACTTAGAATACGACACTCCTCATTGCGTGCTCGAAAAAGAAAGAAATAAAAGAGAGAGAGAGCATTCTAGCAAAAGCCGGTCTCATGGTGCCCGCCGAACAACCGGCGGGGACTATTGTAAATACGCGGCCGCGGTAGGGATCAAAGGTACGAGTCTACAAGCGCACATTTTGCGTGTGTGTACTAGTTTTTGTATATTAGGCTATACGTTTGCGTGTACTAGCTGCATCCTTTGGTGTAGTGTTTCCCCTCCATTCACATTTCATTGGCCGCTGGTCATTTCATGGTTTCCGTTGAAACGGGTACGCTTCAGTTACGAATGCCGGGACCCTGCAACCCTTTTTCTTCAGAAGTGAAAACGTACTAGACTGTTTAGAGAGGGCAGCGCAAAGACAAGGACGAAGAAACAAAGTACACGCCACGGGCGCTGTTACTTTGTTTCTTCGTCTTTGCGCTGCCCTCTCTAAAAAGTATCATGCACAAACTAGCCCAGACCAAAGTCCTTCTCGTACTTGACTGTGTAGCGCCTTTCACTGATTGCGTTTCCGCAGAAATTCCTGAAAAAAAAAATGCAAAGGAAACGCCATGCTTGCTTAACCGATGCCTCCTCACCGCACGGTTTGCTCTCAGCCGCGACAACAACGATATAGCATGTGCCCTGCCTCTTGGTCTCTCCTTCTTTTGTGATTTCCGATGTGCGCTTATATTCGTTATTTGTGCTTGATCACAGGTCCGGAGCGCTGAAAGTGCGTGCTGGATTTTTTAGCAATTAACAACCGCCGTGTGCATACTAGACTCTGCTTTGTTTTGATAGTAGTATCTCCGTTATAGCGTTTGTAACGTTACTTGTCGCTATAGTGTCGTCGGTTGTTGTTTTCGAGTCAGCTGTAGAAGTAAAGGGCCACCTCCCGCCGCGTTTCCACCACGCGAATAACTCGATCGAAGCAGCGCGAGGAAACGAGGACACAGAAGGAACACACACTACAGGACTAGCGCTGCTTCAAAAGTTATTCGCAAGATGGTCCGACTCGCCCAAACTTACAAGTTGTTGCTAACAAATGTTTCCACCTCATATCGCATTTGTTAGCGCATGACACGCAGCCTTTACATGTGGCGTCTTCGGCTTCTACGACTTTACCACACGCTTTTGTCCGCGTCTATTGATGTTCTTCTAACACCCCTCCTTCATGATATCCGAGTTTCCGAGTGTTCATTCTATTACTATTATTTTTACAGCGAAAGCTGTTATCAGATCATTTCACCGGCCGTTTTTGGCGCTATAGTTGTCCGCCGCCGCCGGTGTCCGTAACACTCGCTCGAAATAAGAAGAAAAAAAAGCCGGCAGATCCCACGCATTGTGGGAATCGATGTAATGCGAAGCATCCAGCAAAGAGCTGCATACATAGTCTTGTATGTCGTTTAGCAAAATGCGTGTCATGGTTTTCATGTTAACTCCTATTATTTATGTTCGTCACACAGTAACGTCGCGCAATACCAACTTCGGGGTATATCAAGCTAGCGAAACGGCCGCCAGCGCACCATGAGCCTGGCACGTAAGTCATGCTGTACATGACATGTGTGTCATGACTTTCGTGTTAACTCGTGTTACTTATGTTCGTCACACAGTCACATCGCAAGATACCAATTTCGGTGTATATCAAGCTAGCGAAACGGGCGCCAGCGCCCCATGAGCGTGGCACGTAAGTCATGCTGTACATGACATGTGTGTCATGATTTTCGTGTTAACTCGTGTTACTTATGTTCGTCACACAGTCACCTCGCAAGATACCAATTTCGGTGTATATCAAGCTAGCGAAACGGGCGCCAGCGCCCCATGAGCGTGGCACGTAAGTCATGCTGTACATGACATGTGTGTCATGATTTTCATGTTAACTCGTGTTACTTATGTTCTTCACACAGTCACGTCGCGCAATACCAATTTTGGTGTATATCAAGCTAGCGAAACGGCCGCCAGCGCACCATGAGCGTGGCATGTAAATCATGCTGTACATGACATGCGTGTCATGATTATCATGTTATGACTTGTCATTTATGTTCGTCATACAGTCATGTTACACCATACCAATTTTGTTGTACATTCGATTAACCAAGCGACCAGGAGAGCACAAAGTCGTAGGCGGCTAGCTAGCTAGCTAGCTAGCGATAGATAGATAGATAGGTAGGTAGGTAGGTAGGTAGGTAGGTAGGTAGGTAGGCAGGCAGGCAGGCAGGCAGGCAGGCAGGCAGGCAGGCAGGCAGGCAGGCAGGCAGGCAGGCAGGCAGGCAGGCAGGCAGGCAGGCAGGCAGGCAGGCAGGCAGGCAGGCAGGCAGGCAGGCAGGCAGGCAGAGGCAGAGGCAGAGGCAGAGGCAGAGGCAGAGGCAGAGGCAGAGGCAGAGGCAGAGGCAGGCAGAGGCAGGCAGAGGCAGGCAGAGGCAGGCAGAGGCAGGCAGAGGCAGGCAGAGGCAGGCAGGCAGGCAGGCACGCACGCTCAAAGTCGCAGAAGTTCGCTAAGAAATGCTTCGCATTTAAAAAAAGAAAAAAAAATTCCAGGATGGAACGAGGTTCGAACCTGGGCCCTCTGCGTGGGAGCCCAGTATCCAACCTCTGAGCCATGCCGGTGCTTGAAACTGCTTTGCAAAAAGGTCCTACACAGGCTTCATGTCGGGAAGGAACCACATTAGCATATGCAGTATAGCGTGATAGAAGAGTAAAATAAGCAGCAAGCGTCGCACAACGCGAATTCTGTAAGCCATCACACAATGCGAATTGCGCAACGAGTAGGTTGTTGAATGCTTCCAACCCATTACAAAGGGTTCTGCCATAATAATTCCTCTTCATCAGGCACAGCATCAACAAAGTGCGCATAATGTCTTACATGCGTTTAGCAGGTACGACGGCTCTCCGCAGAATGACGAAAAATGGCACAGTGCCGCTGCCCTACTTATCAAAAATTACAATGATTTATAGCATAGTGGGTTCCTCGCAAGTGCGTTTGCATTGGTTGCCAAGAAAGCCCATAAGCGCATGATCCATTTCCTCGGGGTCTCAGCAAAGTTCATCGCCCCCCCCCCCCCCCCCGTCTCTGTCCCACGTCAACGTATGTTATACAGCATGACGGGAGAGGGAAATAGTGACCGGGCGTCACCCAATGCAAATTACATAACTGGTGGGCCGTTTAAAGCTTCCAACCCATTACACAGGGCTGAGCCATAATTCTTCATCGTCATCTGTCGTCGCGTCAAAAAAGTGCACATAATGCCTTACAGACGTGTAGCTGGTGCCTCGCTTCCCTACAGAATGACGAATAATGGCTTAGTAGGTGCTTCTCAACTTCACAAAAATTGTAATTTATGGCGTAGTGGGTACTTGTATTAGTAGCCCCAAGAGAGCTCACAATGGGCTCTAGAAACGCCGCTCTTCCAGCTTTCGCTGTGACTGTGCTGCGGTTTCAGCGCAGGCCTGGCGTTTTTTTTTTTGCGAGCTCGCGTTTTGCATGCCATCAATGTTCAGATTAGCTTCTGCATGGTGCCTCATTGGTGGCCTTCCTTCTTGATATCCGAGTTCTCAAGTGTTCGTTCCATTACCATTATTTTCTTACGAGGTCGTCTGTATGCCATCTATGGGAGGACGACCACCGCTGTAGCTGAATTGTTATCCGAAGGTTGTAGGTTCGGTCCCTAAGTGGCAAGTTGTATTTGCGCCAACTCTTATTTCTGTATGCTTATTTTCATGATTGCCATATTACAGGTAAAGACTACAGATAATGTTGGTTTAATTAGGTTGTACATAACAAAGAAAACGAGCTCTTGGTCAATTCCGTCGTTAATCTATGTTCAGACTAGCTGCTGCGGGACGCCTCCTTGGTGGCGCTGCTGGCGCGCTCGTATATTTATTCTGAGTGGAGCAACGGTGCGGCCTTTTTAATCAGCCTTGGTCGCTGCCGGTGAAGGATGGGAAAGAAGGGAAGGGACTGCAGACTTTGCGAACCCGTTTACGCGCTGGGCGGTGCGGTGGCACGCGCCGCCGCCACCGCGACGCGGCCGTGTATGTGTGTGTGCCCGAGGGAGGAGCTGTCAAGGATGCGTCGTTGTCTCGCCCGCCGCCGCCTTTGTCGCCGCGTACGCTTGCCTCCTCTTCCGACGGCGTATACGCTCGTTGTGTCGCGCGCGTCGAGCGGCCGCGCCGCCGCGCTACAATGTATCGCGCGTCTTGTCTACGCCGCTTCCTTCCTGCGTTGATCTCTCGCCCTGCTCTGTATATATACACGCGCGCGCGCGATCCTTTGCGAGCTTTCTCCTCCGCATCATCCGCCCACTCGAACAAACGCCATCGAGCTTTTGAAACTCGCCTTCTTTTGCTTTTTCCTTTTTTTTTTGCCGCTCGGTACTGAGTGGGCGTAGTCGCAGTGGCGCGGTGGGCGTGCGGCCAAACCTCGGTTGTTTCGTTTTCCTTTCTTTAACTCTCTCTCTTTTTTGCCGAAGGCAAGGCGAGGTAAGGAGTGTTGCGCGTTGTGTCGCAGTGCACTCACTGTGCGTGGCAAATGTCCCGTGACCGGGGAGTTAATTGCGCGATGCGCATTTTGTTTGAGATGCGGCGAGAAAAAAAAAAAAGTCGTCTTAGGCAATTAAGAATGCGCTTGCGGCGCGCCGTTCGCCTGTACAACCCGGTCTGCTTTTAAAACTGTCTCGCTCGCTCTTTTATACAGTTCAACGCGTCGTGCTGTGTCGTTGCGTCACAAGTTTGCCAGCGCGTCGGGATTGCGCGATCTTGCGCGCCCGCACCGCAGTAGCAATGCCAGGTCTTTGTTGGGTGTATGTTATAACCGTGTCCCCACTGGCGCGCGCCATTAAAGAAGTCCCATTGACACTGCGCCGCTCGAGATAACTGGTGATAAGCTGATTGCATTAATACGCAGATTATTTGTCTCGCTTGTGTTGTTACACAATGTGGCAGTCGCAAGGAGTGGGGATGTGCTTTGTCGTGGAGCGTGTGGGATTGCCTAATGAACCGTGCTCTTACAGGTGGCAACTCGTTTAATGGGCGCTGCCGCCTCAGAAAACGTTGCATTGCCAGGCTTTACCGCGGAAGTTCGGGTAGGTTTAATAACGGCACTGCAGTTAGAGAAAACTCGCTTGCGTCAGCGGGATCTTTTTTGCGATGCTGCGCAATGAATGGGACGCCGATGTGTCATAATTGTGATATTTTTTTTTCACTAGCTCTGTTTTGCGGGGCCGGTGTTTTGTCAGACGTAACGTTTGACACCTTTAGCATTGTCGTGTGCCGTGTTCGTCTTCACATCCTCTGTGTCATCATAATCGTAATAAAAGCAGTTTGGTAGACTACTTTTAAACGTCATATATCGCTAAATTTTCACGGGATAGAAAGACCAGGCGGGAAACTGTGCGTCGGCATGGAAGGCAACGACGCTAACGACAGTAACCTGTCCTGCAGTGATGGTGACGATTTGCGCTGCATCCGAGAGGGAGAATAAACGTTTATTTAATCAAAAGCTCCTTAACGTCCAGGGTTCCACTGGCTATATGGAAGCTTGTCGGGCCTGGTGCAAGGCTGCCACTTTGCAAGGTAGCCGACTACAGTGGCGAGGTGTGTGACAATGAACGACACCTTGTATAGCTACTGTATTAACTCCGCTAAGGTATGCTGTACGGCAGGCTACTTCAATAAAGGAAATAGTGAAATTTGTTTATTATGTCGACCACTTGTTAATTCCACATTTCGGATAATACGATCAAGTTTAGTGGACCTCCCAAGAGTCGAATTAGCGTGTATTGGTTTTACTACTACTACTACTACTACTACTACTACTACTACTACTACTACTACTACTACTACTACTACTACTACTACTACTAGATGGATGCGAAATGCTTGAAGCCCCTGTACTTAGATTTAGGGGCACGCTAATGAACATCAGATCGTCAAAATTTCCGGAGCCTCTTCCGGCCTCCCTCATAACCATATCGTGATTGTGGGACGTAAAAACACAGCAGTTATTATTATTATTATTATTATTATTATTATTATTATTATTATTATTACTACTACTACTACTACTACTACTACTACTACTACTACTACTACTACTACTACTACTACTACTACTACTAACTACTACTACTGCTGCTGCTGCCACTGCCTATTTCCGTCTTTCTAGATTTATGACGCAACAAATATAACCACCGCGTACGGCAGTGTGTTTGGCGTTGTCGGCGCTGCACGCGTCCGCATAAACGAGCCTTGGTCCAGTGGCCCCCGAGCATTCGCAGTCGCCCTCCTCCGGTTCTGGCAATGCGGAAGAAAGGAAGGCCAGGCGGCCGCCAAGGTGACGGCGTCGTTCTCGCCAGGCGTGCCTGTCGGCGGGCCGCCGGCGCGGGCGTCTTTTGTCGGCGGCGGCGACAGGGTACCCGAGGGAGGCCGCTCGGCAACCCAGTTTCTCACGGACGTCGTGCCCCCCCCCCCCCCCCCCCCCCGGTTTCTTTCTGCCCCAGTTGTTGTTGCTCTGACGGCGCACGGCCTCCCGCGTCGCCATAGTGGCAGTATAGTGGTTCAAGGGCTCCGCCGAGACGCTCTCGCGGAAGCGGGCCGTGGGTCTCCGCCGCCACAACACCCACCTCCTTTCACTTCCTGCTGCGCCTCGGAGGCGCCCGCGTTATGAGATTGGTCGGCCCGATTTGAAGCTTGCGCCCACGCGCAGCGGCGGCGCGCTTCCCGCCCGTTTCCATGGCATACACACACGCGAGAGCTGAGGCCTCGTTATCGCTTTATGCGCTTACCTTGACGAGTTGTCGTTAGTGGCTTTCCTTTTTGTTTGGTTTTCGTTTGCTCGCTTTCTCTCGCGTCCTGTTGATGTTTCTTTGAACGATCAAATCTCTTAACGTTCGCGCTTGCGGCTGTAGTTATTGCCGGATCTTGCCGCTTGGACGGTGGCGCCATCGGTAGGGAGAGGTGTTCACACGCGTTTGGTGTGGCCGTCAAGCTATATGGCTCGTCTATCCGCTCTCATACGCATGCTCCGATTGAAAGGCGCATGGCGATGGTGGGCCGTCTATCGATAGGGATGCGAAGTCATCGAACATTAAACCTCTCCGCACTTTCCCATCCCCAAAACGCGTATGTCTTCACATATAATTGTGCACGTGCCGACGAGGACCTGCATGTACGCATGCAGCGGCTTTATATGAGAAAGGCTCCCGCAAAATTCGCTAATTAAAGAAAGTCGTTGATTGTTAGGCGGATTTTTAGTAAAAGATAGGTGTGCCTCAGATATCTATAAGCCCACCGCAAATTTACACGTACGCCATGAATGTTTGTTGCTTAATTACACGGAAAATAAGTGTCCCATGTGAGCTACATTGGAGGTCAAGATGTGGTGCCTATATATACTCGGTGACCAAAGTTTGGCTGTGAAGAGCGGGTGGCGAGCGGTTGTCAGTGTGAGTATTGTATTACTTTGCGAATGTTGTGTGCGTGTTTGTGTACGTGTGATCGAGTTTGCGTGTTTCGATGCTAATTTAATTAAAGATTCTCTGGCGCATGGTGCGACAGCGAAAAGCTCCCCTATGGATGCAAACAAATACTCCCCTAAGTCCATCCAAAACCTCCGTCCAGGGGGTAAATTTTTTACTCCCCTGGACGGAGTATATAAAACCCCCATAGGGGCGTGCGCTAGAGGACGAGTCCATTTACTCCCATCTCGGCTTTTTTTTACTCACAGTGATAGGGTGTCTGTTGAACATTGTTGATAGGGCGTTACTACGAGGTCACCAGACAACCTATGAACATGAGTCTGTTCAAAGTTGGTGGCCAATTGCAGCCAGAGCGTTGATTGATTGTTGGTACAGATGTCTAAAGACAGTTAGTAGACACTCTTTTGATTGTTGGTAGGTTCTAGTAACAATTGTCTTTAGACCGTCAACTTAATGTTACCAAATATTTTTGTAAGGGACAGCCTCTTGGAAGACGAAGGCAGGAGGAAAAAAAAAGAAAGAGTTTGTTTCCTTTGTTTCTTTTGTTCGCCCACTAATCACCTGCAGTGTAGGCAATATACACAGTGGTTCTGTCCGTAAACTGATTACAGTTTTCGATCGGAACATTGGAGAGGTGGACGACAGAAAGAGTGCTTCTATAGCCTTGTGACGCTTCTTTGTTTTCGCGAAAACAAGGAAGAAAGACATCGAATACGCGCTTATGCTTGCCGTCAGTGTCACTGCATCATGTACGACACCGTCGGTGCGACAGTAGTTCCGTATGCTGTAGTTAACGTCAGCATCACAAGGTGGCGGCAACGGCGCTGCTGCGCACGTCTGCCTTTCCGTAAACGGTAACATGCATCAGCTCTCTACATCTCTCTAATCTTTCTATAATCTCTTCTCTCTGTATGCGTTTCCGTCGGGGCACTAGCTGTAACACGCGTCCGTCACGCGGCGCACATTAAAGTAGTATAAGGGGTGGCTGGGTAGGGAGGGGGTGGGGGGTTGAGAGGCCACGACTAACCTGCAGAGTCATGAAAAAATGACGAATTAGTCATGGTTAATGATCCCCAGCACAAGACTTATTAGCGAAACCACCACGGCCTTGACAAGCTACAGCGCCAATTTGACGAGAACTAATCAGTTCGCTAATAATGAATTACCACCAGCCCGCCTAAGTTTCTCTTCTAGTGCACCACGCCCTTCTCAGGTTTTTGTTTCAAAGGGCGAGTCTACCTTTCTTTCTTTTTTGTTGCTTATTTAGAGTCAACGTCATACCCTGAGGTGTCGTTGCTGCAGTTAGTGATTGCCTTAATTGTTCTGTGCCCCGTCGCGTTTTGTCTACCGAAATGAGTCCTTGTGTTCATCGTCGGTTTTTAGTGCCGACCTCCTCGTATTTTTCCTTTTCTCCTCAACATTGACAGCGGGCAACCCAGACGTCCATAGACGTCACAACTGCCCACACGATAGCCTGTGCCCATTTTTGTTTTTATTTAATACTCCGCCATAAGACCGATCGTTTCGTTCGATACGCTTTGTTTGATGTACCTTTGCTCAAAAGCCACGTATGAGCGTATCTCACGGACACGAGACATTTCACTTGTCGAGAGCTCAGCAAAAGTATAATTAACTTACTAATTTGTTATTATATTATATGATTTATAACTGAATTATCATTTCATTTTTATTTTGGCGAGGATGTACCTACACGCATAGCTAGAACTAAAGCTGAGTTTTCCTTGATCGATAGAATGGTATTTTGACTTTTTGCAATAAGCACAAAAGCAAAACCTGTCAGCAGCCGCGATACTGCTTGCCCGCCATAATGCAGCCTGGAAGATTATAATCTTAGGAATCTCCATTATTAATTTACAAGTGCTTCCGTGTTGCGACGTCTTTTACACTGCAGGTGCAGTTTCGCTATTATGAACGACGAGACGCGCTGCTCCGTCCCTCTCTCACCTCTCTCCGTTAATCCACACCTCGAGACTCCGTGCCAGGCATGTGACACCATTCGTTCTTCAACAGTGCCACGCACTTGGACTGAAGCGTCGCGTTTCCCTCGCGAAGCCATCGTTCATAATTAGCGCCGCGATCGTAATTGCTTCCGCGGCATGACGCAAGACTGTATTACACTCCTAATCGCAGTGTATAGCTGCCCGTCTTGAACCAACTGTGAAGGTCGATTCCGGCTCTCCGTATACGAGGCAGTGATCGATCGACGTGGGTATAGCGTTGTGAAATATGCGGTAGCGCATTCCGTCGTTATTCTTTAGCCCTATATATATATATATATATATATATATATATATATATATATATATATATATATATATATATATATATATATATATATATATATATATATATATATATACACAGCCGGCAAAGTCATATATGCCCCGCAGCAGAAATGCGTGTGACGCGGCCGCACCGCGGTGATTGCGAAATGCCGTCAGATGAGGCTGCGAAAAATCGGAGCTGGATATGTGTATGCATATAACGCGCGTGCGCCATTCCTTTTTAATCTGCGCTTACTGTATTTGAATGATTGCGTCATCAATGCTGCACGCTTCTGAGCACGTTGCGGGGATTAAAAAAAAAACACACGAAAGGAGTGCTATAAGTGTTTTGATTTGTCGGTGAGAGAGAGAAAGCAAATAGGGGAAAGGTAAGGGAGAGAGAGAGAGAAATGTTTTAATAGATGTATAGCCTGGCTATTCGTCTGGCATATGCTACTGCAGGTGCTGTGTGATTGATGATTATGATATATACAGTGATAACCACATGACACAACACATGATCCTCGCATGTGTGTGTGTGTGTGTGTGTGTGTGTGTGTGTGTGTGGTAGGTAAGATACGTCGTTTAGGCGGGCGTCCGGTTCGCTATCCTACTTGGGGTTGGGGGAAAAAGTGGTTATTGTTGGGAGGGAGGAGATTCTTGTAACCCCAGTGGCGATATGAATAGCTTTATTAAGCCGTGTCGACGTACGTGACCGTGGGCCAAAAAATTTAGGAAAACGTTCCGCTCGAGTCCACTTGCTTTATAGTGCGTCTCTATGAAGAGGGGCGCTATACAGGTCATACTGAGGGCAGCTGCACAACAGATGTTCGACACATATATGCGGGCACACATATATTCGTCACACATTAAGTGCATCGGTCAAAGATGGAAAGTCATAAGCAGTGCTGCAGTGCCGCGGGAGAGGGTTGCTGCTGGCACTAACCTTCCTACTGCCTGGACTCTTCGATTGCTTCTCGGCGACTGCGGAGTTGTATATGTACGATATGCTTGTCATACGAAGGGATGAAGAAAAAAGTTTTTTAAACAGTTGCGTGTTACCGAATAATCCGAAGTCATCCGAATGATTCGCAAAACGCCGAGAAGAGGCGTGCATTTCCCAACTGTGTACCGAGTATAGGTACATGTGGGATACATGGGCGTAAATGCGGTACGTTCGCCCGTTTCCTTCCCGACTGATGAGCCTGCGGTGTATATAAAGAAAAAGGCACCTCTTCCCGTGCATCTGAGTGTGTTTTCGCTCCATGCGGCCGCACGCACCTTCCTTCCTTTTGTTGTCACATTCCCGCATGCACGAGGAAGTCATCGTAATACAGTCGAACGACTGCGCACGATGACGTCTGACAATCTTTCGTCGTCCACCGCTGGCCCCTACACGCGTCAAAGGGAGCATTATAACGCGAGCTCGCGCTGCGAACGTGCGTGCATATATTTTGCCCCGTGTTATGCGAAGGCCGCGTTTGCTGATAACGCATGTGACCTGCTTATCTCGTCCGCTGCCTCTCTCCTTTTCCCACTTCTTCGCACCTTTTGTAACGGTTTCAGCGAGCGGCACGCAAAAGGCAAAGGGTGCGTCAGCCGCTGCACAAGCGCGCGCAAACAGCACGCAGGCGGCGGCTGTCCGGTTTCTTTTCCTGCGCGCAAAAACGACGCGTGGCGCAGCAAGCGACGCGCGCGCGCGCGCCTGTGTAAACAGAAGGTGCGCGAAGACGCAACACGTTTGGCTCACGTGAAACTGCGCATAAATGGAAGCTGATGTCGTCGTTGCCTCGGAGCACGCTCACTGCGGCGACGTTGTCGTCAGCTGTGCCTGCGTCTGCGAGGAAAAAAAAAAGAGGTACGAGAAGGAGAAGCACAAAAGGGTGAATGCGGAATAAAAATAACTGAAAAATAGAAAGAAAACACGGGGAGCTCGGAGGCGCCGCGGCAGCAGCGACTGCAGGGCCGAAGAAATGCAGGTCGGACGACGACGGAAGAAGTGCAGCGCGCAGGTTTGTTGCCGCCTCCTCACGACAACGACAACAGCGCTGCGAGCGATGACGACAAGCGGGAGAAAGGTCAGTTCCTCTCCTGGCCGACGCGTGCACATGGCCTTCGTTGAGTGAACGAGCGTGCGCGAGCTTTCGAGTGCGCGCGTCGGTGCTGCACGGCCGTGCCCGACGTCCCTGCGTCTACAAAGTCCTTGGCCAGCTGTGTGCGTGCGTGGAAATCCGCCTAGAAGTGGTGCTGCGCCTCGAGAAGACGGTATACGATCCGTGCAAAACGTGAAAAAGCGTGCGACGGCGGCTGCGTGAGCAGTGTGCGCGCATATACAAGTTCGGTGCAACGAAACCCGTGGTCGTGTGAAGTGGAGTCGTTTTCAGCCAGCGGCCTCGGAACGGTTGCGTCTCGGCGCGGTAATATTATATAAGCCAGCCGCACGTGACGGTTCCGCATGAACCAGCAGCCGAGAGGGCCGTTTAGCTCGCACTTGTCCAAGGCTGGCGGCTCGGAACTATACGCGGCCGCGGGAAGCTTCGTCGCCATCAGGTGAGTATACTTTAGGCGCCTTCCTGTCTGGCTTCGTCGCGCGCATGCGCGTGCACGTGACACGAAGGGTGCGCGCTTAGTCGTTCGGTGTGGGATATGACCAGTTCGGCGTAATGACCAGTTCGGATATCCGTAAATGCACGATTACGCTTTCTAGTTCGTACTCCTTGAATTAGGATCGAAATTATCTGCGTTCCAAAAATATTCATGCACGATAAAATGCGCCTATACGAAAAACTATAGCGTTGCCCTCTTGTTCATTATGTAAGCACTGTATAGGTTCGTTCTGGGTACAAGTTGCTGCTGTGGACGTCACTACTTTGTGAAGAAACGCATTTGTGCGAAAGAGAGCGGAAGGGTCATGTTGCTCGAAAACAGTCCAGTCTCTGTATCGCCTCGAAATACTGTTTTATTTCGTTTTTTATATTGTCTTCAGGGTTGCGTATCGCCTTTTTATGCGCGCTTTCTTCATTCATCCGACTCTTCGACATCACTTGATTTGCGGCGCCTGTCACACTAAGTCTAATTAAATCGATTAAATTCTTACGTTTTCAGTGTCAGAACCATATGTTGATGTCCTGATATACATAACCACGCCTTTCTGTAGAAGCCTACTTCGTTGTCTGCCAGAGCTAGTTTTTGAGACGCCTCGTCGTCGTCTTGCTGTCGCTGTCACGTGCGGCGTTTCGCCGATCGCGTGATAAGGCCGGGACGTTTCGGTATATAGCTTCATTCGGAACACAATAAATGATATTTATTATTATTGTGATTATGATTTATTTATTTTTATTTATGTATTTATTTTTTGCTGGACCCTGGATACCGGGATAGTCCTGTTATAAGGATCACTACCCTGTCTCACTATGCATCCTTTACTTTAATGTTGAACCTAATTCGCCTGAGTATATGCAACTTCACTGAGATGATTGGTGCACCTGTAGCCGTACCTTCCCTTGACATGTAACGTAATGAAGGCAACAAAATGAAATTACAACACAGTAGGCATTGGGATCGTGTCATCAAGAATTACTCGAAAGTGTCGGGAATGCTCCAGTAGGAAATTTGTTACTTTTTTCTTTTGTGCTTACGGATGGTGCCTTAGTAGAACGTTGCCCCTTAGAGCTCGTCTCCTCGGACATTTGGAAGAATATGGGGGGAGGGGGGTGGAAGTGGTTATTGCGAGGAAAATAAACTTTGTGCTGTCTTTTGGGAGCACGGTTCAGCACCACGGGGTAGACAGTATAGGTGAATAAAAGAAAGGACGTAAGAGAATTTAAAGAGAGATCTATTCCACCGCTGCATATAGCATAGCAGATAAAGTTTCGCTTTCAACTTCATCTCTGGCATACCGCGACTTTATTGCCTTTTTCGCTACTCATGAAGCAGTCACGTTTGCTAGGCCACGACCGCCCGGAGCTGCAGGGCTAAAATGTTTCCGTAATTCGCAATGCCCACGAACTGTAGGTGGCGCGCCGTGCTTTTCAATATGGCGCCAGGAGGAGGGTCAACCCGTTTGTTAGCATAGGAACAGATAGGACGTGCGGACCGACGGATCGTGCCACTTTCACCGGATGAAGTCATGAGCTGCGCTGAAATGGATATGAGACTAATATACTTTCCCAAACCATGGAAAGTGCTAAGTACTCGCCACCTAATTATTTGCTGCGAAGTGAAAGGTTATATTTCAGCTCCGTTACCGTGCATAACGATGCTTTGCGAAATCCTGTGCGTGCTACATAAACCTGTATGAACTAGAATTGACGTATGAGCTGAACGGCACTCCGAGGTAGTACGTACCGAGCCTGCCTGACGGATTTGCCGCAGTAGTAGGCCGCCAGCGAGTAGCGCCATCGCTGCTGCGCGTGATGATGGCTTGCAAACATAAAAGTGTTCTGTGATAATACCCCGTCGTCATTACTTGCGCAGTCGAAAACGCAGAGTTACGTCTTCAACGGAACACAAGCATTTAACATGCCATTCAGTAGCGCTTGTGTCACAGCCATGCTGAGACTCTAGCCGTGTGTACTTCACTCGCATGTTGCAGGTTCGATCAGCACGATCGAAACATGAATATCGAAAAGAATGCACACGTATGCTTTTCGCAACGTCGAAGAAGTTCGCCGAGAGGCGTGGATTGTGGCCGTGACTACACGTTCCGTCGCTCTAACCATTTCGCTTCGCTGGTCGAGCTCGAGCGTGTTGGCGGCATGCGGCGCTCCATAATATCCACAATAATTGTGATACATGCAATGCACAAGAGGAACTATGCTTTTATTTTGATCTCGCTCAAGGATATTATACATTAAATACAATCAAAGTGGCTTACGAGTTACGAGTGTGAAAGAACATTAACGCACGAGGGAACGTGAAGTGCAACTCGCTCGTCGTGAGTTAGCAGCTGGTGGTTCATCGTCGCTGTCACTCTCGGTGCTTTCACAGTCTTCTACGTCCAGTGAAAAATCCTCGTCGTCAAGATGGTTTCTTTCAACATCACTGCTGAAAGCAATATGAAGAATTTCCTCCGCCGAACGACTTATTAGACAGACGTCTGGGCGCGGAGAACGTTTTGCTCTCAGACCGGTCAACAAGCGAATCGCTTGCAGTGTGCTGCCACCTATCAACAAACGTACAAAAACAAGCGGCGCAGCGGTGGCTATGAAACCCAACACACTGGCGAAGGACGGCGTGGATGGAAAGCGTTCGCTCCACCAAAGTAACCAAAGGCGTCGAGCAGACGCGTCCTCGAATGATTGAAACGTCGCTCGCACGATTCGTAACAGCGCTTTGCTGACAAAGGATAGAGGCCCTATTTTAATGTATCGCCAACTTGAGATCGCTCAGTTATACATGAGCACATCGCGAGCCCGCGCGACCTCCCTCCCGCGTGCAGTGTTATGGGACTTATGCATGCACTATAAGAAACACTGACCAATTATATATGCAAGTAAAACAGGGTGAGCTTCAACTGAATATGTCAGACGATAACATTTAACTTACCTACGTGGCTACAGAAAGCCTCGCGAAGCTGACAGTATGTGTACACTGTGGTCTAGCATTGAAAGCGCGAGTTGCCACGTATTTTCACGAAAACTTCGCGTTTCGCAAGAACGATTCAGGTTTCTCGTGTCACGGAGGGCCCGGTTTGTTCACTGATGCAGGGAACATGCAAAGTCGTAGTGTTCCTTTCTTGCCAACGCGTTAACACTGAGGCTAGCACAGCCGAACAAGGGAGCGACTGCATAGTGCCGCCATTTTGTCGTCTACTAACCCTCCTCGAGAGGACGCTCCTAAATTCCGCTCGGTGGCGCGACAGTCTATGGGCATTGCGAATACACGTGACACGACTGCGCAGCGGGCGCGAGCGGACACGAACGCCGTCCCTGTTTACGTCTCTGTTGTTTGCGGCCTCGCGACGACAACGCCATCATGGACGCCACGGCTGTAGAGACGTCCGCCCGGGACCTTTCAAGGTGTTTATTTGCATCGCGACGGCTGGAAGAAACGTGGGCTTATGCCGTGTGCCGAGCCGCCTAAATGCCCCTCTATACTGCAGCCAGAGGTACGAACTAAATTGGAACTTTCCTAGTGCGCATATGTAGACAGATAAACCAGGTCCTCGCTCCGCAACTACTTTTATCAGCAGTTAGTTGTCTATATGTTTATTATTGAAGCGTTGGGGTGTCGCCATCACGGGCGTTTTCTGCGTAGGACTACAATTTTCGGGGCTACATTTGATCAGTATATACATATACGTACCTAAAGTTCCTGATTTTATGGACGCTTTCGATGTTTTATAACGGTTTTAATTTGTATACGCGACTGTAAAGCCGGAAACTAAAAAATTAAGAAAAATCAATGTTCACGTGACAGTGTATTACAGCGGCGCCCGTGAACGGGAAATGAAATCGTGAACCCGCTTTTGCAGAAGCATTAAGCAGTATAGAGGAGTGACATTCAAACCTATTCGGACACTTCCAAAGAACTGGGCTGCTCCGATATCACATGTATCCAATGTAACTCTTAACTTGAACCAGAAGCATCGATTTCTATTTTCTAGAAGACCTTTCTTTTATGACTATTCTTAAAATCGAAAGTGAATGCTTGACCGGGCATGCGTGGAAGAGACACAAGAGTGTCACACTATGGCTTGTGCCACTAATAACGCTACGAAAACACCAAGACGCAGTGAAAATAAATGGAAGGTAGATTTCATTTTCGTGCGCGTCAAATTTGTGACGCCTATACGTCACTCATCACTCGGGCTTCCGGAAACACATTGGGAATCTTGTTTTTTAAGTCAGGAGCACGTGTTTTATTTCATCCATTTCGCTGCGAGCGACGTTTCTTTTCTGCGGAGCATTCGTGCGTTATATATGTAAACATCGCCGCGTCAATCGCCAGCTGGCCGGTATTTTCCAATCTCGTGATTGTAGTAATTGTTTGTTAGAAGAGCGAGCGATGGATAAACATCGTGTTAAGTCCGTACTTTGAATTAGGCCGCACAACCGTTGCGCGCACATAAACTTTTCATATACTTGTTTAAGGGAGAGGACAAAAACATACACAATCTACAAAACACTAGCGATATATACAAACAGGCCTCGGGGGGGGGGCTTGCATTAACAAAGTTGCCTAAAAGATTCATCACTAAAGTCAAGTCTACCGAATAGGGAAGTACAGAGGTCAACACATTTGTTTAGAACGCTAGAACGGCACGCTCCGGCGTCGTTTATACAGATAACAATTGTATAGTTTAAGATAGCGCACACTTGAGCATTCACCCTTAGCAACCATGCATGCTATAATTTGAGCTCTTTTAAACCAGTTGTAATCGGGAAACGTCGTCAGTGCAGTCCGGAGCGTGCCGTTCATCTGTTCTGTGCGAGTGTGTTGACCTCGGAGATAGACCAGATAACACTTGAGAGCAATATGATCGTTGAGAGGCTTCCGCTGGTGGCTTTCGGAGCACAGCCGAAGGAGCGACTTGACGACCGTGTCCGGAGCAGCGTAGTCGAGTCGATGTCGAGCCCAGGAGGGAAGCCTCGTTGCGTCCTCTCTGCACCGTTTCCGAAGGCGCTCTCCTTTTTCCAAGCTTTCCCGCCGTTTCGCCGCCAGCGATGCGAAGACATTCGATGCCCGTGAACGGCTCGGCAAGCGCGGCGCGCAGTCATCGCTGTGTGCCCGCAGATCATCTAATCCCAATAGGCCTGACTGGCTGCCCAGGCGGCGCTGCGAAAACGGTGCTAAAAAGCGCCCCCTACGAGACATACTTCACAGTATGTCTTTTTTTTCTTGCCTTGATTTTATACTGTTCATGATTTCGTCAGCATTTGCCGAGCCTTGTCTCTAGTGCAATAAAATGCCTAATTTATCTATAGTTTCTTTTTAATGTTTCTTTCGTGCGCTAAGCTTGTAACACGCTGTTCATCGCTGTTTTACTCATTCTTGTAGATTTGTAAATTAATGCAATGTATGTACCGACAGTTCAATTCGACTGATGTGCGCCCCTACTTGAACGGTGTTCTTTTGCATATGTGTATTACCTTGTAACATTCCGTTTATTATTGTTCTCATTTTGTAGCGTTGTGCAATTAAGGCGGAGAGCATATGTACTGTCCAGTTTAATTCAAAATATGTATGCGCCTACCCTAAATTGCTTCTTTTGATTATGTATTTTACCCCCTTTCCTGCAACAGCCTCAAATGTGAGGCTAGCAGTATGTTCAAATAAATAAATAAATAAATAAATAAATAAATAAATAAGTTCTTTGGTTACGAGTAGTCAGACTGGCGGCCGCATGCAGCACTAAGCTCAGATGCGCAATGGAGCCGCCGCTGTCGGTTGTGCTGCGCTTTGGATCTCGGCCAATTTCTGGCGTGGCTGAGTTCTTCAGGCCAAGCAAGAAGCTCGTCAACGTCAAGTATGTTTACGACGTGCAGGAGATTGAAGGAACCATTTCGGCGCGCTGCAACTCGCAAGTGCAGCGAATCTCATACGACGTTGAACTCGAGTTAAGTTTTACGAGGCATGCTCGCGTGATTAACGACAGTGCATAAACGAAAAGATTGCTGTTAAGAAAGCCGAAATGATTTGCATTACACGACGAAACGGAATCAAGAAAGGTCCAGTGACGAAGGCTAGCTGTCGGCGGCCCGAATGAGCGCATTCGCGCCGTGTGCCGTTTTCTGCCGCATTCAGTCGCAAACACACTTTTTCCCCATGCACGGCCGTAATTTTCAACATTTGCTTCTAGGGAAGTCGTCAAATTCTGTCAGCGTGCGGTGGCGGTCGAGAAGCGGAGGCGAGCAATGTTTACAGCCGGCCACTGGAAGCAGCCGGCTGTAAGCTGCCAGAAAAATCGTATAGGCACATACGCAGGGCGACTCATGGCATCGTTTTTCTCGTTTCCCACGAAATGCCGGCTGCATATCCTCGTGATCGCCGTCGGCAGCCACGGCGTGCCGTCTAGACCGCACACAGGGAATATATACATATATAAACGCGTGCACGCGCGTACGAAAAGTAATCAGCACGTTACGTTGCAAACCACGTTTTGCTCGCGTACTCACTTCACGCGTCGGACGGCACGTATCCAGCGGTTCCGTCGCTCCACTTCGTACGGCTTTCAGGGGAACCAGTGAAACCGCACATTAGGATCCTTACCACCATGTTCGAGGCAATTAACCACGCAACAATAACGGCGGCGACCGCGCTTCGGGACCGCGCGCTGCTCACAGCCGTCGCCCGGACCACCTGCTTTCGGCACGGTTTGTTGAAGCAGGGATCGCTTGTCAAACATGTGAGACTCTGCAGGCATAGCGGACAAGTTCCTGCGTACGTTTTAAGCACTTTTTGAGCCTGAAAACTATAGGCGCAAAATTAAGTAAAACGCTCAAAGCAACTGAGAACTGCGTAACTCGCCGGTCGGCGTCCATTTTTGACTACCCAAGCAACTTCGGCGCACGCCACCAGGCTCCGCCACAGTACTCAAAACTCCAGCGCGTCAGCCCTATGCCGTTGTCCTCACGGACGCGCAGAACGCCTGTCGCAACACCATTTTACAAGCTGTAGGGTTGTGCACTTACACTTGCAAGTTAGGTTTGATTTACAAGTTAGAGTTGTCACTGCTTACCAAGCATCCATCCATACAGGCCTCAGTCATCTGGTTTCCAGGTAGCCTGGAACCACCAGGAGGAAATGATCGAAGCCGCTCAAAGGCATGCCCGAGCTCTTCTATACCGGGTGTCTCTCCCAGAGGACGGTGCAGAGTGCCGTGGTAGTTTCAGTGACGTTTGCCAACGCGCCGCGTAGAAAGGCCGGGCAAGCTTATCCAACGCCACATAAACCTCTTATATATGGTGGAACAGAACACTCCTAGGAGATCGCGGACAGACAGATATCCGGCGCCAGCTGGATTACACCACTGGTACCCCACACTATATATAACTCTCCGAAGTGTCAACGCTATGAAGGGGTAGCCAACTCGACGTGCCAATTCAACTACAACGTTGACCCCGTTCCAAGTCCCTCGGATGAACGGTAGTATTTTGTATTCGCCTACATATGTACGTGTGTACGGTGGTGTAGGAGTGTGTGTGTGTGTGTGTGTGTGTGTGTGTGTGTGTGTGTGTGTGTGTGTGTGTGTGTGTGTGTGTGTGTGTGTGTGTGTGTGTGGGTGGGTGGGTGGGTGGGTGGGTGGGTGGGTGGGTGGGTGGGTGGGGTGGGGGGTGTATGGCGGATATTGGATATTATCGCTTTGCTGTTGTGCGAACATGTATAATGCTTACGCACTGCGCTGCAGCCTCCGCGAGAGCTTGCTCACTTTTTTTTCTTCGCTCTCAACGTTAAACGTATTAATTATTCTTGTTTTTGAACAACGTTGCTCGATGTGGCTCGCTGCATTGTGTGCGCGTGTTTTCTATTAAAAACGTGAAACCACATACATTTCTATCAAAAACATGAAACACAGCGTCAAACGGTGTACCTCCACACTGCTCTATAGTTCCGAAATGGGCTTACGTTTTCCGTGATATCAGAGATTTCCATGAAGTTAGCCCTGTAATAATTTGATTTAAGACAACAAAAATAAGCACATCGTGCCGTTTGGTTTTGCGCTTTGATTGTTCGACTGCCCTGTTAGACTGCATTGCCTTCGGGGCAGGCCCACATCTTCGGTTGCAAAAATTATACCCCCTTACTGAATGTGGGCGACAGAGGTCAAGAAAGAAATTCTCTTCAAAAACATGTGTCTACTATGCCAAAAAAAAAAAAAAAACAAGGGCGTGTTTTCAATTTAGCTTTCGACGCAATAACTAGAAAACGCTAATTTATGTGTTTATCGAATTAACGAAATGCTTTGTCATGGCCAAATCACGGATAACGGTAATATTCCAAGCATTATGCGGTGAAATTGATTCGTAATCTTGTGATTACTTTCAGGTGAAATCTCTCTGGAAAATTTGCCGGATATCATGCATGCATTCGCAAAAATTATCCTTGTGGTATTCAATTGAATCTCATCAGAAGCCTGCCTAAAAGTGGACGCCCAAGCGGGGCAATTAATTTCCGATTATGTCGCAAGGTTAGATTCGTCTGTAGCCAATAGCATCCACCTCCTGTTTTGTAGGAGTAATTAAAATTCGGCTTATATTAACGCACCGGAATGTGTCTGCGGATTTTGCTTAAGGTTGTTTTGCCGCAAAACTGCGCTTCGACCAATCTGTTTTTCACGTCCGCTCACTTTCTGTGACGAAAAGCCGGGAGTCTGCCAGGGTCCCTCTTTCTAAATGTTGGGAAAGTAAGCATAGGCGGACGAAAGAAAAAAATAATTAAAAAAAAACACGTTACTGGTGCCTTAATTACTGCGCCATTCGCGAGTGCTTGAGACAGGTACATCCACTTTGAGGCGCGCTATTAAGCACGTCTCTTCGTAATATACTCTGTCGTTATGATTCACACTTTGAAATGCTCCTCGCGAGGTGTGATTTTAAAAGCGCGGAGTATGCCAAGACTGATCGATATCTTCATTGGTTTCGTTGGCGAGGGTATACGTATGGCTGCAGGGTGTTTCATTAAACACGGATGGAGACGCATAACTTGTATGTTATCTGGGGCGCTAATGATGTGTTTACGAATGTAGAACCAAGGCTGCTAGCTCTCACTCGTTTGTGGCTTCGTGATATGCATGTGTAGAATTATCTTCTTCAGGCAGCAAAATTTGCGCGCACACACACACACACACGCACACACACACGCACACACACACACACACACACACACACACACACACACACACACACACACACACACACACACACACACACACACACACACACACACACACACACACACACACACGCGCGCACACACACAAGCGCGCGCGCTACAGATTACGTATTTTCGTCTCGTGCCTTGAAGACCATCTCAGTCTTTCCACTGAGAAGCTTCGCATAGTGCCGCCCGCTGTTTCGCAATTGCGGGCGGAAGGGATTACTAAAAAGCGCGAGGGTATGCCGATAGTCGCTGCGCCTATGAGTGACGGAACTAACCATAAAACCATGATATGCCCGGTTGACCGAGCACCAAAGCAACAACAGCAACGACAAGATTATGTTTAATGAAGAGAGAGAAAGGAGCAGTAAGCAAGAAGGCGGGCCTCTTAAAGGGTCTGTCTAACGTCCTTAATCGCCATTATGTTTTGTACCGCAATAGAAAGCGTACCATCTCAAGTGTTCAACCTTGCAGCGGTTTCTCTGGAAAGTGAGTAGAAATTTTTGAAACAGAATTTCTCGATCTACTCTTTGTCTTCAAACGGTGCATAGGAACGCCCGCAACACTTGTTACTGCACGTGATATCATTCGTTGTGCCGGAGAAAGTCACATACTGAAACCACTTGCGGTTTACAGGATTGATTCGTTTTTTTTTTTTGCCTTTTCAACAATGACACGGTTGTCATAGCAGTCGCTTAGATCATGCGATCGGTAAAATAAAGCATTGTTATCACAGTTTTTCGAGTTTTGTTTACTCAACGTGAAATACCACCGCTGTCAAGCGCAAAACTTGGTGTTCCGGCAACACAGGTACGTCGGCGTCGTGAAACGAACAATGGTGGCTCTACTCACGCCAAAGTGCGACTGAAACCCATAGAGTTTAATGTTACAAAAACTAGAGGGCAATATGGCGCTGCGATAGTTCAGCCATCGTGGGAATTACAGGCGTCGGATTGGATTGCGTTAGCTGGCGAAGTCTACAAGTCTCTTTTCTGCAGTTTCAGTTTCGTTCCTCGCGCAGCAGGTGTATCCTGTCTCAGTGCGTATACGGCGTTCCCTGGCGCGGATGTTGAGGTGCGGCGGAATGCACTGATGCGGTATCTTCGTCCTTATTATTGTCGTCGATTCCCTTTGTTATCCCGTTTTCCAAGGAAACACATATACGACCTTTAGGCCTCACTAAAGCTTTGTAAAACTGTAGCTTAACATATCACTACAGCTCGTCGCTGGCCATTCACTGGAGAACAGAACCCAGTCCCGGAAGCGGAACTGTCTCTCTCGGCTGAGACGTATAGCAGGTTCCACACTCTAAGCCAAAAGAGAGCAACGGGGGTATAGGGGTTCCTCCTTTGAGGGAGCAAGTGCATTACCACTCCCATTACTCTCCTAAAAGGAGCAACGGCAAGGGGACGAACTGTTGCTCTCCTTTCAGTTGCTCCTTAAGGAGATGAACGGTTAGACCCCCCAGTTGCTCCTCGGGGACCAACTTTTAGGGGCGAAGCTCCTTAAGGCGGCACCCGTTCGTCCCTCGTAGTCGTAGTAGTGCGTAACCAGTCGTAACGCTAGTACCAGATCTTGACCTCCAAGGTGGTGCCGATGGGAGATTTTTCCTGTGCGTTGTTGAACAATAAAAAATTCGCAGCGTGCGCGTTAACTAAAAGCCGAATTCTTCTGTCTCTCATTCCCCATTAGCAGCCATTGGCATGTTCCAGTAGGAAACGTTAGTAGAAGTGTAAGTGTTAGCTAAAAGCCGACTTCTTCCGTCTCTCATTCCCATTAGCAGCCATTGTTTACCTCCAAGGTAGTACGCCTGGTGAGATTTCTCCTGTGCGTGATTAAACAATAAAAATTTTGTTCAAAACGCCGTTGATTGATGAAATAAACCAACGAAAGACGCCAGATGTTTTGTAAAAGCAAAACGAAAGAACGCCAGATGTTTCTAAAGCAAAACGAAAAGACGCCAGCTGCTTAACGAAAGACGCCAGATGTTTTCTAAAGAATGGTTTTCTAAACAATGAAAATTCACAGCGTACATGTAAAATTAAAGTGAGCTGCAATTCGTCGTAACTCATCGAACCTTTAGTATAAACGCGCCCGATCTCACGTCGGTGATGATGTACTGGGCAGAATTCACGGAAGATTCATGGTTTACCGATGAACCTCCGCAGCTTCGCCCACTCGTCATCATTCACTCCGTGGATATGCTGTGATTTATTTTACTCCTTCCTGATGCTCCTCAAGGGAGCAACGGATGCTCCTTCCCGTTACTCCTTAGTTTCTTCTTGGGCCAAAAAAAAAAAAAAAATCGTTTTTTATTGACTTATAGAGGATATTGAGGTTTATACAGATATTTGTTTGGATGTACAAACGATATACAGACATGTCATCCAGAAATCAATTTCAGAAAATTTGCAACAAACACACAGGATTCGAACTCGCGGCCACTTAAAGGAGTACTGACACGATTTTGAAGTGCAGCAAAACGAACATTTTTGGTTTCCTTGGCATGTAGTGTTAACGCTCTCCCAACACCGCATCCGGGAAACACGTATAAATATTTAAGTTTGATTTTAAAGTTTTCATCTCCCAGCATCTGCAAGGCAGCTTCACCGCATGGAGAGCCCTATGACGTTTCAAGTCAGCTCACTTGGTTTGCGAAATCTGGGTTCTGCATGCAGGATAAATCACAGAAATCGCTGTCGGAGGCACTGGACGACAATTCACTCATCATGAACCACGTTCGACTGACAGCAAAGGACAGCAGGTGCATATTTCGTGGGTTGCAGTCTGCCCGTGACGTCACGGGCCGACTTGACACGTCACTATGAAGCCGCCCTCTCCAAACCGAGACCGAAACTGCTGGTTGAAAGCAGCGATATTAAAAATATATGCAATGCATCCCCAGGCACCACGACACTCTTTTTAGGGTTCTCGACACACGCGTGCTTTCATTTAGAGCAACAACCCGAAAAATTTTAAAATTCATGTCAGTCCTCCTTTAATCGCCATGCGCGTACGCTAACCACTAAGCCACCACAAGCTACGGCCCCGTATGAAAGGAAACGGGAGTTATGTAGGTGCCGACGGGTCGTTGCGCGTCGTTGCGCGTTCTGACACGATAATGAAATGAGCATGGGCGTGCAGAACCAGCGGTGATGTTCGAAAGAGAATCGAAAGTAACAGTGTAAACATCTGAAAACGTCAGGGTAATGAGTATCTCGCGAAAACACAGGCTTTGCCAGAGCTCCCTTTTGCGCTAGCTCAAAGGCCAGTAATTTCTTTTTTCTTTTTTGCCCGGAGGTGTGTTTTCTTTTTTATTATCATTAATATTATTAATATCAATATTAATATTTTTTTTTGCGGAAGTCACCTCCCCTTTGAAAAGACAACACAGCCCGAGCTGATAACGTCCATTTGCTCTGAAATTAAACGCAACGTCAAACTACCGCACCCGATTGCTATAGCTGCCCTCCCGCCAAAATCAGCCAGTGACAAGGTAGAGATTGGGAAGGGGGGGAGGGGGAGGGGGAGGGGCAGCGCCGTTAGCTCGCTGTCAGTCTTTCTGCGCATCGAGATTAAAGTGTTCGTTGCGTGATCTCTGCTGCAACCCTGCAGTCGGGGCTTTTGCTGATTTGTACTGGAGACTGCCGTTAAGCAAAAAGCCACGAATGAAAGTCTATCAACTGTGTACTTCTCTCAACCGCTTCTTTGTCGTGAAGTATATACGGAGTCTCGCGAAGCTTCGCGTTTTATTGCCACATTCTCAGGCTATATATTTATGCCAAGTATTATACGCAAACACACCATTTAACTTGCGACGACAGCAGCTTCAGGTGCTGGCGTTCTAGTGCAACCATGCCTTTTATTAAGAACGTTTAGCTTGTATTAGGGGCTTTTAGCTTTACGTTACCGTGTTACGAGTTGCCGGAAGGAATCTGTGCATGCGCGGGCCTTTGCGGAACGTGAACTGCTCGCCAGATTGGCTTTACATTTACGGCCCTATCTCGCAAATCCACCTTCGTTCGCGGCTACTCGCGATACCCGCTTTACGAGGCTCCAGCCGCCGAGTAAAAATGAGCTGAAGTGCGAGCGCCAATTGCGATCACCTTGTTTCAGCGGCTAAAGTCACTAGAGTGAGCTAGAAATAGAATACCGAAGCCGTAAAAACGTGAGAAGCCTTGACATAAATACCCCGAAGGCTGAATAGGTGACGCCATCTAGCGGGAACAAGATGAACCTGGCAAGCAAAAAATTGTTATTGCAGAAACATCGTGCGTTCTACTTCTGGTGTAAAGGCCTTGCCGCGGCATAATTACGAATGAGTTATCTTTACAGTCATTTTTTTCCTAAAAAACACTAGGCGAAAACAAACGTGCCCATACGTTGTTGCACGAAGCATCACAAGATGGCGACACCATCGTCGGATAACTCTGTATTCTACACCCCTTTGCGTATACCGGGATACTGTACACGCTAAAAACCCCTCGGGATTTTGCCGCAGCGGTGATACAATCTTATCTAAATTAAATATAATTGAAGTGCAGTTATCATCACCATTTCATGGTTTATTCAAACGTAAAGGTATCCGTTTATGTACTTATGTAAACGTTTACGCACGGGGAGCTAAAGCTTTTCTAAAACATGTGTTCCGGTAACACGGTAGCGTTAAAAAGTATACGTACAAGCTAAATGTCCCTATTAGCGTGCGTATCTCTCTGTTCAGTTTACAAAAAGTAGTTTCCTTACGCCAGCCCACAAGAAAATGTGGCCCGTGCATCGACCGATACTGGATGCGTCCTGCAGGAGAGCAACAGTTGCACGCCGAGAGCAAATGTTGCCGTTCGTCCTTCTGTTGCTCCCTTCCGACCTAACCTTAAACGGTTACTCCCCCAACTTGAGACATGTCAGCCATCTTGTTCCAGTTGGTCTTTTTGGGGAGTAACAGTTCTTCTTTAGGACTAAAACCCGCAGTTACTCTCATTTTTCCCATTTTTGGCTTAGAGTGCAGCCTCCAGGCGTCGAGGACTGCGATTGATGCCATCGTTCTCAAACGCAACCGGGAGTTGCGCAATCGGGGAAGCTCGCTCGAAACGGACATAGCGCTGTCTGGGCGCGTCTAGTATCGTCTCGTTAGGCTTGCAAGCGCAGCTGACATATATCTACGCTTCTCGCAACGCCTGTCTTTCTTTTTGACGCGCTGCCAGCCTCATTTCACTGTATGGACAGCGACTTTGTTTGTGTTCGCAGCGCTCGGCGTTGCGCCTCGGATCTTCCGTATATACTACACTAAGCTAGACTGGAATAGGAAAGCGAAGCCATATGTAGCCAGAGGCCACGTTTCGTCGTCCTATTTGCTTGTGTGTGTGCGCGCTCTCGTTTCGTTGCTTCTTAGTCATGCGCTAGCTGCTCTCTCTCTTTTTCTCGGCGGTGAATCCTAACTAACCAGGTTTGCTGCCTAATTGCAGTGTAGTCGTTCTTGGCGGTCTTCTGATCTCGTATTCAGTATGTACTACGTGACCATCTTAGTTCTTCCGCCTGTGTATACTTCGCTTGTTTGTCTGTGGCCTCCCGTTGTTTGCCATTTGCGCCGTGGTTAAGCACGGTGCCTGTATAGGACTTCACTCGGAAGCCGCGCGTGCTTCCGAGTTGCAATCCGATTGTGCTCGCAAAGCGGAGACGAGTAATGGTTCCGCATCGCCATTCCTTCACCGTCCAGCTCTGCAGCGCTTTTCCCAACGAGAAAGAATTTCGCTCGTGTTGCTTCCTGCGAACTATAATGATGGCGTCCTTTTCTTTCTTTTTTCTACGTATTTCCTAAATAAAAGATAAAACGGCTTTTCTTGCGAGATTGCGTATGTCGGAAGCTGTTGCCGTGTTTTGTTAAAGGGACCCTAAAGAGAAAAGCATTTTTTCTCGCATGAGTAAATTACTATTTCGTGATAACAAAAACACCACGCTTGCTGCAAGAAGACGCTTGGTAGGCGAGAAAACGCGCAGAAAGAAAATGCTGGTGGCGACGCCACCTTGAAGTTCCCGCGCCACTCGCCGTGACGTCATAGGTATTAACGGCGTCTACTAGGGCCTACGTAGTTCCTAACCGGTAAAATGAAGTACATTGTCTTTCAAGGGAGCCAGAGACTTAACGTACCAATTTTCAGGAAATTTCGTTGAGCCGATGTGGTCGAAATACGAAAACGCACTTTGATAACCGTGACGTCACAATCGGAGATTTCGGCGGGTAATTCAAAAATTATACTTTTGACATTGTTTTTCACATCTGGTAATAAACCTATGTAGGTGAAATTAACGACACTACAGCTTCCAGAGTATGTTTTACCAGTCTAAACTAATTCGTTTCGCTTTAGTGTCCCTTTAAGGTTTTCCAAAATTTCGTCGCAGTTGACCTTCTAAAAACCAGAGAACACCCTCGTCGCACGGGGTTCTTCGCAGTTCGTGTAGGTCTCATCCTGCAGGGCGAAGAAAATGTTCCCACGGTCCAGGCAAAGCGGGTCCATGCACGGGTGCCTCCACCCGTCGAGATGTAAACACCACCGGAGTCGTCGAGCTTCGTATATTGAGTTATGTGGCCTGCACTCTCCAAGACCTCGAGATCGTAAATAGCGGCTACGTCTCTCATGGTGTAAACAGCCCCCGCTGCCAGCCGCGTCCAGTTTCTCCTGCAGTGGTTCGCACCTACGGCGCGGATTGGTGATGTGTTGACGAAAACACGTAAGTGCGCCTCGTATACTGCCACGATAGTCCGAAGGCGCACTCTCACGGCAACACCACGCCGGAGCAATTGGTCGCCACTCGCGCGTATTCAAATATGAAACTCCGCTTACAAGGTGGCGTCAATCCGCCTATTTCACGAAGCCCCGGCGCATGCGCCCTTCCCCTGGCGGAAAAGTCGCGAAACGTGTCTTCATTTCGGAGGCTTTGCTTCTGGCTACAGTGAACTAGTATATTCTAGTTCACTGTACTTCTGGCGATACCGGTTGTCCCGAGCCCGGCCGAAACCCTACCGAAACGGCAGAGGGCAGCACAGGAAAATGAAAGAGGCGGATTGTTCACGGATGCCACTACTGCCTTGCAATGTTTGCACTTTGGCATGCGTGTAATGGCGGCAGCGTGTGGCGGCAGCGTGTGGCGTCGCGCTACTTTTTCGTGACATGGGGCTCGCAAACACAAGAGCTTTCAAATAACTTGCGACCGCAGTTGAAACATTTAGGACTGTGAATTTAGAAATGGAACACATCAACAAATGTAACGCATGGACCGATCGCCATGTGTTCCACGTTTCGTCAGGGGCGTTTGGCTAAATCTCAACCTATCGATATTGGCCAGAAACAGAGAGAGAGAGAGAGAGAATAAGAATAAAAGAAAGGCGGGGAGATTAACCAGGGCTGAGCCCGGTAGGCTACCCTGCACTGGGGAAGGAAAGTTAGAGAGGAGGAGAGAAAAGTCACTCTTTCAGCCGACGTAACAGTTCCGCGTTTGACATCACAAACGGCGAATCAATCCGGTATCCTTGAGAAAACGCAACAGCGCTTTCATTGCCTTTCGGAACTGTGATGGGCAGCCCCATGGTCCCAATATTGCCAGAGACATGTTCTGAAATTGGTGACCGGGCTGCCTGGGGCGTGGTTTCTGGCAGCAAGCTCGGGTTGACATCGTCGGGTATAAGCTCGGGGTGGCCTTCTGGGGGAGTCGTCTTTTGTAAATAACAAGCACTTGGTGACACGAAGTAACTATTATGAACATGAATTTCTCCATGTCGAATTCGCGATATTTCCAGCTCCCCTGAGGGCTGGTTACAACGACCCCTCTGACAGGCTCAGAATGACGCCATTGCAGAGTTCGACATGGGGAAGTAACCCCACATCTAGGCAGCGCTCCATTCAGGTTTCTCGTGTCGGCGTTTCTGTCGCGAGGAAGGAAGAGCTGTGTTTTTTTTTTTTTTTTTTTTTTAAGAAAAGAAGTAAGTACGTTGTTTTCTATCTTCTAAGCTGCCTTGTTTTCCTCCTTTGCGCCGTGTGGCTGGCGCCGCTTCTGGATCAAGGCTCGCGCCTTGTGTTTGGTGGAGCGGCCGTTGTTGCGATGACACGACGGCGCCAAACACTGCTGGCTCGTGTCTTTGTTTTTTGTTTCGAGGCTCCCAGCAAACAGCCGTGATCGGTGGTTCCACCGCGCTATCGAGCTCTTGCTGTTTTCTTTCCCTTTCTCCACTGAGCCGCGCGAGCGAGCCAAGGCACGAAGACGCTGCGCCGTGTGCGCGCACACACGCACACATACAATGTATCATTTTGCTTTTTGTGTGCAAAGCGCGCGCGCGTTTCTGCCGAGCAGCAACAGCAGTGCGAGGCGCCCGTCTGCTGGCGGCGGCCTCGCATTGGCCGGTGCTGCTTTCACCGCGACATGCTGCAGCAGCGGAAAGAAGCAGCAACAGCCGGCCCCTTGTGTGTCGTTGTTTGTGTTGAGCATTGTCCTGTCGGGCAGAGCGTTTGGCGAAGGCAGCGCGCCTGCCGACCGACCGTTTGTATCTCTGCGGCGTTCTTGGCCCACTGACCGATGCGCGTTTCTTTCCTTTCCCTTTTTTTTTTCCCCGTCTCTCTCTCGTCTCATGTTCC
The DNA here is from genome assembly GCF_013339695.2 of Rhipicephalus sanguineus. NCBI lineage: Eukaryota > Metazoa > Arthropoda > Arachnida > Ixodida > Ixodidae > Rhipicephalus > Rhipicephalus sanguineus. The sequence continues at coordinate 143,781,848 of NC_051178.1, read as the reverse complement.
GGAACACTTGCGGCTTCCTCCTTCCCACGTCGCTGCGGTGAACGGTACTGCAGCGGAACGGTATACTGCGTGAAGTCCGCGTGCCACCTGTCTAACCGTCTTGGCCACCGTGCGCGGTTTCTACCTCTTTCCTAGCCTAGCCTTTTCTCGAGCTTGACCTTATCAGAAGCGCACACTGCGCCTCGGTCGCGCCTCTTTCGTACCGGAGACGTCGTTTTGTTCGGCGCACTGAGCGACACTGTAGCTTTGCATTGATCGATCAACCTCGGAAGACAGCCAGACGAAGGAGTCGAAAGAAGGGGGAAAAAAAAAAAGAACAGAAACAGAAGAACAGGAGAGAAATTAATCTTAAAAGTACTATTGTGTAGTGGTGTAGGGGTTGAATAGTTCGCAGAAATGGCAGCAGCTGGGTGCTTCTCGCTGTTGATCGATAAACACCAGTTATTTTCGCTTATCGCTAAAAAAAAAAAAAAGGACCGCAGGTACCTTTCAGGAGGCCATGTATCAGACGCGGTTGAAACGGTATGCTTGATTTCGCCCCAATACAATATAGCTGGCGGTTGCATATATAGAAATATGGGCTAGGTGGGCGAATAATGATAGCATAATGATAGCCCGAGAGTTTAAACATGGGCATAGCAAATGCACACTGGAGAAACGTCTCTCTCTCTCTCTCTCTCTATATATATATATATATATATATATATATACACAGGGTGTTTCAAGAAATGTGTCCAACCTTCTCAAAAAATCTGGAAAATGCGATATTTGATTGCTGCCTTCAGAATTGGTTTTTCTGTAGTGGCAGCGATTTTAAGATGGTTAAAGAAATTATTTGGGACTGTAATTAAAAAAGCTAAATTAATTAATTTTCTAATTAGTGGAGTGAGGTGGTTGTGTCAAATGGGAGAATTGAAGTTCTTCATGCCAGAAACCCAACCCAACTTTGAGATTTCGAAAAATTGGCATCTAGTAATAATTACGAAGTAATGAAATTCAACCAAATTCAATGGCGAAACCTAAACAGAAACATGGAAGAACGCAACTGCCATATTCTTCTGAGACGTCCAAAATGGGTGAATGACTTTTTCTGTAGCGCTAGGCATCTTAAGATGGTTAGAGACATGACTTGAGACAGTAATTAAGAAAGTTAAATTAATTAACTTTTTAATTAGTGGAGTTAGGTGACTGTGTCAAATTGGGAAATTAAAGTTCTTCGTGCCAGAAACCCATCCCAACATGGAGATTTCGAAAAAGCGGCCCCTAGTAATAATTACGAAGTAATGAATTTCAACCGAATTCGATGGCTTTCGCTGTTGAAAGCCGTTGCATTTCATTGAATTTCATTACGCCACAACAATTACTAGAGGACGCTTTTTCGAAATCGCAAAGCTCGGATGGGTTCCTCGCATGAAGAACTTCAATTCTCCCATTTGACACAATCACCTAACTCCACTACTTAGAAAGTTAATTAATGTAAATTTCTTAATTACTGTCCTAAATGATGTCCTTAACTACCTTAAGATTCCTGCCGCTACAGAAGAAGTAATTCTGAAAGCCCCTAGCAAATATCGCGTTTTCCTAATTTTTTGAGAAGGTTGGACACATTTCTTGAAACACCCTGTATATATATAATGTACGTGTGGTATTCATTTGTATTTCGCGGGCATCTGTAGTAAGCAGAACAACACTAATACTTCATGGTTAGAAAGTTAGAAACTAAACTTGAGCAACAGCGCAAAGACAGGACGAAGGAAAGTGACACACGGACGGGCGCTGTCCGTGTGTCGCTTTCCTTTGTCCTGTCTTTGCGTTGTTTCTGAAGTTTTAAGTTATGCACCATCTAGCCCGCCTTTTGCCGCTTCTCCAGTTTAGAAACTGTCTCATCGGACTTTTTGCAAACCGATGTACAACTTTCTCGCTGGAACTTTTTGTCCAGCTTTGTTTTTTCGAAATTTAGTTAATTAAAGTGGCCTAATATAGCAATTAATCAGAAGACGAAAAATAGTCTGACTTATACCAGGCAATAGCCAGCAACATGTATTTGGTCGCGTCGTCATTGAGTGCGTTGGCATATTTTAAAGCTCTGGCTAAAGATATCTGTGGCACACTGTGTGTGTGTGTGTGTGTGTGTGTGTGTGTGTGTGTGTGTGTGTGTGTGTGTGTGTGTGTGTGTGTGTGTGTGTGTGTGTGTGTGTGTGTGTGTGTGTGTGTGTGTGTGTGTGTGTGTGTGTGTGTGTGTGTGTGTGTGTGTGTGTGTGTGTGTGTGTGTGTGTGTGTGTGTGTGCGCGTGCGTGCGCGCGCGCGCGCGCACAGACGCGCACGGCTCTCTGAAAAATTATTGAGAGTCATTCGGAGGTGATGATCACGTGCGTTTGTGCAGGGCACGTCTGTTGCCCGTCTTTATTTCATAGCATTATGTGACCTTCACGCCGTAATGTAAGGCTTGGAACGGGTGCATACGTCCATCGCGGTGTATATTTTATACATACACACAGGAGCAGGAAGCTGCGCAGGATATCGCGATCTTCGCGGCGGCCGGTGACGTAACAGCTCGAGCTCTATTCTTCGTCAGCCGCAAGTTTCCGTATGACGCGGGATGCGGTTAATACATTGTGGCGAAAGCGAGGCAGGCGCGCAGGAGGGAATAGAGAACGACGGTTAATCGTTATTGTGGGCTTTCTCCCTCTCTCTCTTTTTCTTGTTTCTCCTCCTGTAATGCGCGGAACCATTGTCTCCTCGACGACAGTCGGGAGCGTTGTGCAAGCGTTGTTTTTTTAGTCATCGCCGCGCTTTCTCCTCATATACCGCCGCGCAGTGCAGCGTAAAAAAGGTAAAGACGAATTGCGAAACGGGTCGATTTGAGGCGAAGAGAACGAGACGTGAGGCAGACGCAGTTTGTCTCTCTTTGTATGGCAAGGACGAGTGTATATAGACGATTTTACGCAAGACATATATGGGCGCCGCCACCTTGGCCTTATAAAGGAATTTTTCCGATTTTTATATATCGCGACGTGAATTGATGAGGTCTGGAAACGTCGAACGCAGCAATCCCAACCGTTTCCACGTGTACACGACCACCGTAGCACTGTTCGTTTAGTTGTTATAACGATAGTTGTTATAACACGCGTAATCCCTGTACGGAGCTTCTACAGATGCGGGTAACAACTCATGTACACAACTGTCAGCATGACGGAAAATCACGTAATCCTTCACAATGGTTATATGTCTTGTCCGGTAGTATGATGCATGATACGTGTATCTGACAAAAAAAAGGGGGGGGGGGGAACACTACACAGTTAATACCACGGGGAATAAAAGGTACAACTGCATGAAGACGTACTATGTGTTGAACCGATGGAATTACTAAGTAACGTTTGCACCAAGGATCAACTCTCACAATGATGTATGTTTTATCAGCGTCTTACAAAGAAGGACGTTACCAATTGTATATTTATGAGCATATAATTTAGACTAATTTGTACGGAACACAGCAACGCCGGTAACTGCATTCCGCTGATTGATTGCTCTTTAAAAAAAGAAAAAAAAAGAAAGAAAGAAAGAAAGAAACGCAGCAGACGCAACGCGCCCTGTCGGTATCCACGTACGACGACGCGTCTTACAGCCAATGCTCAGATGCGCTCGACGCGACGTGGATTCTTGGGCCTCTACCACCCCCATCCATCTGTAACGGGGTATGATGTTCACGATGTCGGCTATCACTGGTGACCGAACTTTTTTTCAGCGGCCTTCCTTAGCAAGGCTATAACCGGAACTGGACACCGGAAGTAAAGAGATCGGAAGTGTGGGAACTCATGCGAACGTAATAATGGAGGTGCGCGCGTACCCGGGTGTCACTTGTGTTAGCAGGTATACAGCAGGAGCAGTCCTGTCAGGAAAGCCCGAAAGCTCCACACGGAGCGCTGCGCTTTAAACGATGGCCGGCAAGTAGCTGACAGCGATAGCAATGTTTGGCGTTTTTCCGTTTCCTGTGGCGGTCTTCTATAACTATAAACTAGGTGCTTGCGCGACGCATGTGTCCAATGTAGCAAAGCTCTGGAACCTGCCCGGCGTCGAACGTCGGTGATGTAGAAAATGAGACCGTTATAAGTCAGCGCCAGACTTGTTTGTTACGCGTTACAGTAAAAAAAAAAAAAATGTAACGGATTATGCCTATTTGCTTAAAAATATGTAACTAATCAAAGTTGACAGTTGCTGCCCTAGGAAAGTGATTGAGGAGCTACTGAAAAGTGTAATCGATTATGTCTACGTTACTTTGCTTACATCTGTTAGCATTGTACACGTGTAGCGTTGAACAGGCAGGGCTGCAAGCTATCTCACTTGGGTTTGGGTTTATAGGCACATGCTAGCACAAACGTAGTGTTCGTTGTATAGCTATGGGGACGTCGAAATTATTATTATTATTATTATTATTATTATTATTATTATTATTATTATTATTATTATTATTATTATTATTATTATTATTATTATTATATCAATTACGATTTCGTCCCGATACCTTTATGTATACATATGAGAGTCCTACGCAGAGAGCGTTGCCATTTAACCTCGATACAAGGCCTTGCACAGTCGACATTGAGCTTTGAATTCCTTATAGGTCAAACGGCAACTGTTCGTTGTGCGTGTCGCGAATACAAATCGCGTCGGCACTGGAGTTTAAGGTCAGTGTGTAAATATGTATACTTATATATAGCTCATCATACTGTTCGGCCCATATACATAAGAAACAAAATAAAGAAAAGGTATAAGATATTACACTACTCGTATGAAGAGCACAAGCTGAACTTATTGAGGCTCTTATATATGCCCCTTTCCCGTGCTACTTGTGAACGGTGAATATCGAGCGGTTGCTTACGGCATATCGCATTTCCTCGCACGATAGCAGCGCTTAGCATTGGCTGATGTGGACTGTGACTGTGATGTCGGCTATTGTTGGCTAATGAATGATGCGGATAAGTTTGTTGACGCAAAGCGCCGTGCAAGTGGTCACGGGTTGTGGGTGGAATAATGAATTGGAGATTGTACACACCGGTTCAAAGGACGAACGCGAAACAAAACTTGGAGGACGCTTGAGCTTCGCCTTCAAGAGTAGTACGCGATAGCGTAATCGGGCCCCGTGCGCATCACCTTCTCAATTGCTAGCCTGGTTTCAGTTCTTGGTGCATGCCTCATCCGTGCCGCGAAGAAACCAACGTCTGTGCGCGTAACATTGGCCCTTTCAAACTATCCTAAAATACCTATATACTGCAAGTACAGTTGCGAAATGCCCACTACACCATAATTCTTCTTTTTGTGAATCAGCGAAGGACCCGCGTCCGTAAGGCTACACGCGAAGCTACGCAGCTGCTCACTTTGTTGATGCTTTTGCTGATGATGATTATCAAATGTGTATGAGCGCTTTGTCATAGGTGGGCCTTTAAAACACTCGCTCGTCGCGCAATTCACATGTCTTGACGCCTGGCGCGATTCTACGCTTCTGCCAAGCAATATTACATGTGTTAAGGAGACTCCTCCCAATATATACGTGACATTCACATAGTATTTTTTTTTTTTCGAAGCAGTTTCAAGCAGTAGCGTGGCTCTGTGACAAAGAAATATATGGGTGTGTCCAGATAAGATCGAACACGAGGTCCCGGTCACCATTCCCGATTGTGATGAAATTTACTGTAGGTCTAGGCATTACACCCAGAACAATGGTTTTGCAGAGTTACCTCCCGGTAATGTTCAGTTGTTGTTGTTGTTGTTGCAGTTACTTTCGCGAAAAAAAAATTTTGTTTGCCTGAAAAAAAAAAATACAACTTTTGGCCGCAAAAAAAAACGATTTTCCGCCAATATCGCGATTTCTGAATTTTGAGCGCACCTAGGGAAAAAACGGCGCACTTCTTCGTCACAATATTTATTTCCCTTAAAGAGCAAGTGAAATACAATCTTATGAGTCTATTATTTCCCTTGTTTGTCGAAGCACTTTTGAAGAAAAAAATCACGAACTTGGCAAATCGCACAAAATACCTCTATTTCAGGAATTTATTGCTGCAAGCAAGTTAAAGTGAGGATAATAAAAATCGGTACATATTAACTTTGATACTCTCACTCTCTTTTAAAATAATTTGCGTGGTTTTATCGCGCTCCGTTTTACTCGATAATTGGGCTGAAGCGTAAATGATTCACCAAAAACGCCGAAATTCGAAAATGGTTTTCACAAAAAGGCCATTTTTAATTTTTTTAAAAATCCCTCTGATTGAAGTCAAGGACGTCATCTACCATTGTGCAGAAAAAAACGTTGCATTATTTTGGTTGCTAACAAGTTATAGTGTGTCAAATGTGACCATGCTAGCCTAGCGGCCGCGTCGTTCGTTATGGGCTGAAACTCGGATTTAAATGGCTAAAGATACTTGTACGTGACGTAATCACAAATCAGCAGCTCCACACCAACAAATGCGCAGCCCGGTGTCATGGTTAAGCAAGCTTTGTCTTGGGATCAGCCGCTTGACAAACCCGCAGCAGCGGGCGCTCGATGCTGCGGGCACTCACATTACATGAGTACCGCTTCGACTGCGGATGAGCTCCGCTTGCGCGCCAAACTACGCTCGGAGGAGAAACGAGAGAAGGAATGCATCACTGTAAAAGTTAAAGAGCGTTAACTGCCAACAAATGTCATAATATGCAACAAAAACTCTGCCGGCAAATTCCCAGTGAGCGCCTTCAATACAGCACGGATGTATTTTTTTCCCTGCTGTTATGCCCGAAGCCGCATAATATCGTGATAAACGCTCGACTTGCGTTGAATATTCTATCTGCGGACGCACAACAATACAGTATTGTAAAAGAGGTTCTTTAATGTAGTAAAGGACTTGGACACACTTCTTTACACAGCCGGCTGACACAAGTGTTCTGGCACGAGATGAACAACTGCAGTTTGAGTTGCTCGACCATCGGAAGCACGTATGACAGCTTTCTTTAGATGTCAATGGCTTTCTTTTGTGTCATATGTTGCTCATGGAATGAACCTAATTATCTTTAGGCCATCCGAAGAGAGAAAGCAACACATGAGCGCACTACTGGAGGCGCTCACTGGGAAATCGCAGGCGGGGTTTTCGTTGTATACTATGACGTTTCTTGGCACTTAACGGCCTTTAACTTTCACGGTGATGCATTCCTTCTCTCGTTTCTCCTCTGAGCGTAGTTTGGCGTTCAAACGGAGCTCATCCGCAGTCGAAACGGCACTCATGTAATGTCAGCGCCCGCAGCATCGAGCGGCCGCTGCTGCGGGTTTGTCAAGCGGTAGATCGCAAGACAAAGCTTGCTGAACCATGACACCGGGCTGCGGATTTGTTGGTGTGGAGCTGCTGATTTGTGATTACGTCACGTACAAGAATTTTTAGCGTCTTATATCCGAGATTCAGCCCATAACGAACGACGCGGCCGCTAGGCTGGCATGGTCACGTTTGACGCACTATAACTTGTTAGCGACCAAAATAATGCAACGTTTTTTTCTGCACAACAGTAGATGACGTCCTTGACTTCAATCAGAGGGATTTAAAAAAAAAATAAAAATGGCCTTTTTGAGAAAATCATTTTCAAAGTTCGGCGTTTTTGGTAAATCACTTACGTTTCAGCCCAATTATCAAGTAAAACAGAGCGCGATAAAACCGCGCAAATTATTTTAGAAGAGAGCTAAAATATCAAAGTTAATATGTACCGATTTTTATTATCCTCACTTTAACTTGCTTGCAGCAATAAATCCCTGAAATAGAGGTATTTTGTGCGATTTGCCAAGTTTGTGATTTTTTTCTTCAAATGTGCTTCGACAAGCAAGGGAAATAATAGACTCATCAGATTGTATTTCACTTGTCTTTAAGGGGAATAAATATTGTGACGAAGAAGTGCACTGTTCTTTCCCTAGGTGCGCTCAAAATTCAGAAATCGCGAAATTGGCGGTAAAGCGATTTTTGCGGCCAAAATTTGTAATTTTTTTTTTCAGGCGAACAAATTTTTTTTTTCGCAAAACTAACTGCGCAGCCATTGTTCTGCGTGTAATGCCTAGACCTACAGTAAATTTCATCACAATCGGGAATGGTGACCGGGACCTCGTGTTCGATCTTATCTGGACACACCCATATACCGAACAAATAATGTATGTACATAGGTAATAAAGAAAGAAGAAAAAAGTAGCGTGGCTCTGTGGTAGAAGCACTGCCTGCCACGCAGATGGCCTGGGTTCGATTCTTACTCGGACCGAAGATTTTTATTATTTATTTTATTTGCATATTTCTTAATTTTTCGCTCACGGAGAAGGTGATGATTTTGCGCTCACAACCAACAACGGTGACGCCGACACCGGAATTTCTGCGACACGAGCTTTTTAACGTTATCGGGTTAGAAGGACAACACAAGCGCCGAACAAAAGGGCAAGGCAGCGCTTGTCTTGTCGTTTTGTTTCGTGTTCGTCCGTTCACCCGGTGTGCGCTGCCACGCGCTATAATGATCATGCAACTAGCCCACCAGCACGTTATATGTAGATGCGGAATGGCTGTATAAAGCTCTGTAATTGGTATACTGTAAATCCCATAAAATGTATAAGTAATCGAACTGTGACCATGAATGTGAGGTATTCAATCAGTGTAATTGTAAATGTTCATAGCGGTATAAATCGAAGGAAGTCAGAAATTCAGGGGAAGGTGGATGCTTGGAGCGACGAGAGGTCGTTGTAAAAAGGAATGTTGCTGGAGCTAACGTTTCGGCAACTTGACCTTTTTTCCTCGAGGCAACGTCGAAACGTTGCCTCGAGCGACATTGTCTGCCCAACGATTTCTCGTTGATAAATGTGTGTTGCACTAAGGTTTGTTTGCACAGTAGCGTTGGTTAATGGGTCTTCGATTACGCTGGTTAATAGTGACTAAACATGGCTAGCAGGTGGTGATAAATGTCTCGATTTTACTACGGCGACGTTGATATTACAGGCTACAAGTCCATTTAACGTAGATATGTCGGAGTCATATTGTTCTCGCATATACATAAGGGACCAGTGTTGGTTTTGCCAGGCATCTTTTTTCTGTCTTTTTTTTTTTAAAAGCCTTCTCACATCTCGTCCTGTATACCGTCTCGATCCACGTTAAATGTCGACGGGGAGGTTGCAGTGCTGCGGCGCTGAAAAATGACGCCGATGTCGTCAGTGTACTTAGATTGCCGTGCATCAGTCATCTGCGAATGATTTATTGTTTTTCTCCTCCTCGCATTCTGGCTTCGAAGACCTCCAGGGCGTTTGTGTACTGTTGAGGGCTTTTCGATCGGGACACTTAAAAGAACGTTGAACACCGTGCTTGGCATTTTTAGTTCGTTTATGAGCGTGACTGTAATTACTGTCGCCGACGTATCTGTCTTGTTTTTTTTTTTCTTCTTCTTCTTCCCAGCCTGATTTGCTCGTGTTATTTTAACGGAACGCTATTGAAGAAGAAGAACAAAAAAAGATTATTTCTCTCGGATGAGTAAATTACCCTTTCTCAATACCAAGAACACCACTCTTGCAGCGAGAAGACGCTTGGTAAAGCTGAAGACGCGCTAAACGAAATTACAACAAAAATATTTGTGTATAGTATTCAGCGTCCTGTCAGAAGAAATCATGCTTCCATTCGCTCTTTTTTTTTTCTTATTCTTTTTTGTAAGTATTCAGCGTTCTAAGTACTAAAATATTTTCTTTTTTTGCGTAGTTCGCCAAATTTCGTTATTAATATTATTACTCTTATTCGGCTGCATACTATACGCTTCAAAACTTGGGATTTGCCGGTGCGTACAAGTCATGAGCGAAACCATATAAAGACCAGTGTTGACGACTAATATTCGTTTAAAATGCTGACTGATTTAATTACACTGTCGAAACGACTCGTAGGTGGCTTCTGACGTGAGCGGAAGTGCCTGTCGCGACAGAAAATAATGTAAGACTTAAAAGGCACCTGGTGATAACCAGCCACACTTGACAGTGTTAAATCAACATCACCTCTCTTTGACGTTACAGTGCATACACTGACGTCTGTATGCAGCGCTAGCCGCGTAATTGTTATCAATGTGAAATAATTGACGCATTAACTTTGACAACGATCGCCGAATATTTTTTTAAAATTATCATTGCTCTTTGTTATTATAGTCAGCGAGAATATATAACCTTTAGTTAACGAGAAGGACCACACGCGCTGCGGTTAGTAGGACATGGCTATGTATGACATTGCGCTGCTTGGCACGTGGCTGGAGCGCAGTCAGAATATTTTTGTGGGAATGAGGGACGGGGGGGGGGGGGTCATATGATAGTGCGTGCTTTATGTGTGTGCGATGAAAACCGAAAATTTTCGCGTCTGGGGTAAGGGGGTGGTTTGAACCCCTCATTCCCCCCTTCGGCTACGCCGATGGCTCGTGGGTCACGAGCCATCGACCGCGGCAGCCGCTTTCCCATGGGTATAACCGCTATTGGGCACTCGTGTTGGTACCCATACCACCCAAGCAATTATTGATCGTCGTCACTGCAGTGTCAGTGCTATATACGCCTTTCGTGGAATATGTCGTATAGTGCTGTCTGTATACACAGAAACGCATCTTGTTGCGAAATCGTGTGCCGAGAAATCAATCCACGCGGTATTGCGTTATCCACTAGTTGGTGATATATATATATATATATATATATATATATATATATATATATATATATATATATATATATATATATATATATATATATATATATATTCTTTGTAATAACGCGCGTGGATGAGCTTGTCGGTATACGCGACTGTGGGCATCGATGAGCGCTAAAAACGTGGCAGACACGAAAAGACAATGAAGTGCTGACGGCTGCATTGCGTGAAACAAAGCTTTTCAGCTGGCAGTCATGCAAGCGCTACGTTTCTTTTTTGTCTTTTTTATCGCTTGCCCCGTTGTCGGGCGCTGTTTTATTACCAGTATTCTTTGTACATTATATACTGATGAGGCTGAACAAAAAACAGAAGTAGTTCCCGCATTGTGCGGCTGCTATCACTTGCGGGGATCTTATACACCTTTGCACAACGCGGTTGCGTGTTCTATTCCTTTTTAAGCGAAGCTTGTATATATCACAGATTTCAGTGGTGGCGCGTCGTACGCGTAATACCGGCCGCCGACGAGCGTACAGAAATGCGGCCCTCGAAGGTGTGCCGGCCGCAAGCGTATTTGTGTGCGCCACTTTAACACGAAAGTGTTTTATGCCGGGGTCCACCAAGACTTCAGTGACGTATTTCCGTCACGGAAATGACGTCGAAAAAATTTATTTCAATAATTGGTGCTCTCTCGACCGTACGCTTGTCGGCGGTCAGCCGTTTCGGATGCGGCAATCTGATCTTTTATCGAGCTCCCTTGTTGCCACATGTCATTGTTGCTTGGATAAACGTACGACCGTCGTTGTTGCCTGTAGCAACTGAAGTGTTGCGCTGCCGAGCACGTGGATGTATACGTCCAATTCCCGGCGTTAAGGAAGGAAGCAGTTAGGAGAAAGCATTGCGCAGTGCGATAGAAATAAAGACAGAAAGAGAAGTAGTACGTCACACACACACACACACACACACACACACACACACACACACACACACACACACACACACACACACACACACACACACACACACACACACACACACACACACACACACACACACACACACAAATGTAGCGTTCTGACGTCGTTGTAACATTCTTTCGCTGGTGACCGAACACGAAGCGAGCGCTCTCATAATCGGCGTTTTCGTCTGCTGCTCTATTGTCCTTGGAGTCTTCAGCTAACGGTATTCCCGGAAATTCTCGTCCCGGCCGAACGCTGCTCTTTTGCTCGAGGATATTTTCTCTATATGGACCTTACGCAGTGTTCAGTGAATTGCTGCCCCTATTCTTGCCCTTGCTATTTCGCGAGAAATTCTTTATTGAACGTTATTGATTGTTTTTGTTCCGTTTATTCGTCCACCTCTATTTCGACGAAGTGTTTCATAACGGCTTGCACAGAAGCGCACTAGAGAGAAAGAGAGAGAGAGAGATTCCTCTACACTTTCTCCTATCTTTATTTCTTCAGCTATAACTCACTGGATGAACTGTGGAGACAGACCTCGTACGTAACTATTTCGGTTCACGTCTTGGACTTTTTAAATATCCGGCGCTAAATTTAGCGATGACTTCACGCGCCTTGAGCGGACTGTCTGTTTGTGCGTGTGAAGTCAACGCGAAACGGGTGACCCCGTCGGAAATATACGCACGTATAACAACAATGCAATCGCGAATTTGGGGCCCCCTTCTTGTGACGTCCGTCGCTTCGAGAACAGTGCAGACCTTGAACTTTGAGCTTCGCCGTTTCGTGGCGTAAAAGAGCAGTCATTTCCCGAAGTTTGTCCTTCGAGTTGTTTGCTCGTGTCTGCTCGCTGGCAGTTCAGTTATTTATAAAGTTTCCTTCTTTATTTTCGTTATTTTTTTTTATTTGTTCCTAGTGTATGCTGCTTAAGTTATCTGCGAGCTGGTAAGACGTTTTATTTTTAGCCTTAGTTGTCGTTCGTCTTTCTTGTTTTTTTTTTTTAAGTTTATTTACTATGTGACATCTCAGTGAAACAGTCTTGGAATACCTGCGTTATTTTTTTTTTCTGGATTTACGTGCCTCCTAAAACTATAGCTGTTTCTCTTAATTGCGTTCCCAAGTGAGTAACCTTTATATACCTATACTTGCATGCTTGTACTGTTGTCCCTTAATTTTGTACTGAATATACCGCGCACTCGCGTTTATATCCCTTGAGAAATTATGGACCTGTATAGGCATAGAAATAGTGTGTAAAAATGTTACACCATACTTGTGTACACGTTTCATTGCGCTGTTGCGTATATGCCGCGTCACTTCCTAGCTCCCGTGTCGTATATATTTGATCTCATTCATACCCCCCGAGTGTTCAAGGCCCAGTAATGCAATAGATTTTGTTCTGATGGTGCCCCTTAGAAAGACGCTTCTCTTGAATTGTTGTTGCCCTCTCTGTTGAGATGCATTTGAATGTCGATTAAGATTTGTTCTTTCACATTGGATTTCCCTAATTATCGAGGGAAGATTGTAGTTTGAGCCGGTTTTCATACGTTGTGCTTCCGTTCAATTGTCTTTGCCTTCAGTAGGCTTTATGTTTGACATTAAAACGAGTGCGATGCGTAGGTTTTTTTTTTTCATTTTTATTTTTTGTGCGGAATCTCCAGAGTCTCGCGGGTCAAGTGAAGTCTGATTGTGGTTGTGTCTAGACACAACCAATGGAACTAGTAGAGAGTTAAGCCAACGAAAGCATATAGGGGCCGTTAATTGTTTTTTTTTTTTTTTAACTGTAGTGCAGGGATTATGGCTTAAATTGGAAGGAGTTAAAGTAAACGAAAACACGCTTTCCGTCGATGGGGCCCGAAACCACAACGCGCCTGCTGCTCTACCGATTGAGCTACAACGGAGGGATCTACATCGTCCACTTTGTTGGTTATTTCTGTGCGTTTAATCCCTGGAAGTGTAATGTTATTCTCGAAACATATACGCGTAATGTAATGTTCCCGCCCAAGGCCAAGCAGTGAGTGTGTGGGCGTGCATTCTTGCGTATAGCTCGGCCGGCTTTGACGGTTAAGAAATCGTGTCGCGCCGCGCGCCCGCGAGATTCCAATAAGCGAGCCGCGGAAGTCGACGCGCGCAGCTAAGGGAGGAAAACAATTTCGTTCGCACGGGATATGAAAGCCGGCGTAGTTGTTGCCTGCTTGACACGGAGTCGTGGCGAGCTGTGTAATGTTTCCTGTGTTTGGCTAACACCCGACTTATACCCCGCCCCCCCGCGGCTGCATGCTTACTCACTCTTCCTTCCAATTCCTATCCTCCTCCGCTCCTGACATTTCGCGAGGAGAGTGGGGCGCTAGCTGACGTGGAGACACAGTCATCACGCTCGCGTTTTCGCGGATGTTTCGCCGCTCCCTTCATTTACTGAAAGGGGGGGGGGGGACGATATAAAAATACCCGGCTTGTCGGGGCACTGTATTATAGGAAAGGCCAGAGGTTTCTTAAGATTGGTGTTCTTTTCCGTTCTCTCTTTATCGCGATGTCTCGGTACATCGCGCTCATAAAAAAAAAATCGCAGGTCCCCTTATGCATTTGCATAAGCCGACTCGAAGGCGACCGCGGGCAATGTCTTGTATTGTCCGAAAAATAAATTGAAAAAAAAAAAAATCTAAGTCGATGTATTGTTCCCCCCCTCCCTCTTTCCGAAAGCTTTCCGCACCTCACATGATCTTGCACTGCCTCCACGAATACGTCGTGATGACGTCATATGGTGACGTCATCATGTAATTATTATTATTATTTTTTCATCATTCGTGCCGACACCGGCGGTCAATTTTCGCCGCGTCTGATGAGCCTATCTAATGGCCTTTCGCCGTAAGATATTAACAAAGTACTGTCCACGATATCTGAGGTGGGGGGGGGGGGGGTGCGAATGGGAAAAACGGGTTGGAATCAACCGAGCTGATCACGGTTCGCTACCCTGCCCTGGGGAAAGGGAAATGCTCATGAAAGATGGGAAGGGAAAAAGTTCGTAACAGCAGGCATTCAAGAGAAACGTTCAACGTCCAGTCTGATACAAACGTTCGTGTAGCTTGGTGCGCCTCAAGCGCAGCATTGCTTTTGTCGTCTTGTGTAGACAGATCGCGCGCGCTCGAGGCCAATGCCCCAGCCTTACGTGAAGGGCCTATAGTTAAAGGTTTTCTAAATTTTTGAAAAATAAAAATAAATTGGCAAGCCTCAGTGAGCGTTAAGAAATTTAATACAGTCGTAAACGTAAATACGACGAAGGGGAAGAAGAGTTGGTCACAGCCAGGGTTTTTAGATACTAACCCCCGTATTCAGAAAGGCTCCTTGACTTGAACTTGACTTGGCACCGCCTTCAACGCGTTTCGGCAGCGTAAACGCGTGACGCGCTCCCTTGTGGCGGTGGCAAGTCAAGTTCAAGTCAAGGAGCGTTTCTGAATACGGGGGTTAGTCACAGCGTATTTCACGAGATTGTTAGTTGTTTTTTTTTTCTAATTTACGTTCGAGTGTATGCCCTCGTCTGGCCATTCACAAGCATCGGCTGCACGTCGTCGCATCTTTCTGTCTGACCTTTTTCTGCCTCTTAATTGTCTGCCGTCAGACAAATATTTTAAGCGTTATTTTTCCGCCCAGCGAAGCCAGTATTAAAGTTCGCATTCCATCACTATGCATGAGTGTATGTAAATTTGTCGACGTTGTATCTTTGTCATATAAGGGCATCACCTAAATTAGCGACGCATTTCTTTACATGGTTTGTTGCATGAATTGACGGTGTGTCGATATTTTTTATGCGTAAAATAGTATGTTTACGTGTTTGTGGCAGATGAGTAGAGCACAGTATTCACGGATCGAAACGCGATTTTTTTTTTTTTCGCTATGAGGAATTGCTCGTGCTAACCGCGTCATGTCGCTACAAATATGGCCGCTAAAGGTTATGCCGGCTCTGATGTAAGTGTTCGAGTCAAAATTAAGCTGATATGACACGAGCTGTACATGCCGGAAATGAAAAGTTGCGTTCATTACTTAGCCCTAAATTTTCGCATTTGAATCCGTGAGTACCGTATACACGAACGCTTTATTTTGTTTCTTTAATCATTGTTATTAAAGCGCTTTAAGTATCTGCGTCATAGCCATTGTCTGAAAACTCTATATATGTGGGGGCGACGACCTTTGTCAGACGAGCATGCACTCGCTGTCTCAGTACCTCGCCTTTTCTTGAACTTGCTTCAAAAAGGATCAGTCGGTCAGTAGATTCGCTTGAGCATCAAAATTACTTCCGCTGTTTAGGACGTGAATCTGCAAGGCCGTGCTAAACCGATTTAATCGTAGGCACGAATTCCCTCGTTACGCTTGGCGGGTATAAGATGAAGACTCGCTGCCTAGGCCCACTTTGCCGGTGGCAAGTGATGCACTTGTCACACATTGGCATGAATGAACTACTACGGCGTAACGTTGCGCAGTGATACACCTACGCTTGGCTCATAAATAATTCCTAACGAGGTGTCTTTTATTATTATCAGCGTGTTCTTTTTTTTTTTTACTTTAGAAACCGTGTCGCAACCTCGGGTTGTGGCGTGAGCTGACTTTTGTTCGCAGATAATTTTACCCCTGAACGCGTATACCTTACGTACTTTTCAATTGAACCAGTTGCCAGAACCGATCTCGGTGTGCTCCAGAGCGTTTCCTGCTGCTTGACTCCCGCTTCGGCAAACGCACTCGAAAGATGTTCTGATGGTCATTAGACGTGAAACGTATACGTTTAGCATGGGTTGCAGGTTGACGCAGTATACATTACGAGGAACTTAGTAATCACGCACATGTTACCTGTATACAGATAGGTTATAGTACAGCCGCTCTTCTTTATGCAAGGAACAGTTGAGATTGTGGTGTTTGTCTAACAGCTTCGATGTATATATGCATCCACTTTCACAGAGTCGAATGGAGGTGGATTTTTCTTTCCTTTTTGCTTGATGAGATTTCTTATCACGCCGTCTTGAGCATTCTGACGTCAAGAATCACGCATGCGCTCCACGGTTCTCTATAATCGTTTTTTAGGCTCGTCTTCACGTGTACACACTCGGGAAGTGTCAGTCACTTGACCGGGCGGCGTCTCTATAATGCCTTGTTCGGCGCCTGGTATTACTATTGTATTGGTCAAGTGCGCCTAGAAATTACCGAATCGTTTTCTTCTCGGCGCTGTCGAGCAAGCTGGCGTGATTTTCTTTCCTCCTCTTTTTATCGCGTCAGAGTGCAGCACGTAACATGGCGAACGCTGCTGGGAGAGGCGCGTGTTTGTTCCGATAACGCTTATCATCGTTGAAGAGTCTTGTTGCCTAGCTGACGACCGTTTCGCGGCTGCCTCCCTGCATATAGACTGCCGCGCGGTATGCAGGAAGAAGAAGAAAAAAGAAGGAATGAAGCAACCATGTCGCGGGGCCGCATACTGTTTCATTAGTATGTTTGCTGGCGCGTATATCAGCGTCATTAACCGCGGCTGTACCTTCGAAAGGCACACTTCAGGACGGAGGCGTTGCCCCTCTTTTCAGGCGCTGATGATTCACACACACACTTCTGCCCGCGCGTGGATGTGAGGAGGCTGTTGTGGCCTAACGCATATGCTTGTAGGATTTCAAATCAATTCAAATCAAGGTTTATTTCTACGCGCGAATGACGTTGAGAACTGTGCACTTTAGGAAGCCAGCGAGGCTTGGCGTGGTCCGATGTCTCGTTTGAAGAGCAGCAAAACAACGACACGTCGAAGCAAACGAATGTATTAACACTAATATCTATATGAAACGTTGCTAGGACCAACAGGGAAAATACAACCAAAGGAAAATTTGCGCATGACAAACATAAAAAGTGATTTTCAGAAATACATTCTTCCAAACATTACATACATAAGAGATGGCAAAATACTGCTAAAAAGTCACTAAATTACATTAATAATTACTTCTGTAAATAGGTAGAATGTAATAAATTACATTACAAATTACAGCTGGCCGAAAGTAATGAGATTACTTTTACAAAAGTTCATCATTCGTGTACATCTTATAAGTAGCACATATACATTGGAATCTCAGAGATATTGTGCTTAAGTTTTGGAGCTCAGATTAGCTTTTCTTTGTTGTTCTTCTTTCCTGTCTTGGTCAATTCGTTATACCACAAGGGAAGCAAACACACTGCATGTTAGACAAAAGTGATTGGGAAAGTGGTGAGTAATTTTTCCTGAAATTATTCGCTTGAAGCAATTAATTACATTACTCAATACAGAAACTATAACATATATAGTTACCGTAACTTCATTCCTACCAAGTATGACGTACTACATGTACGCGGGCATTAGTAATAAAAATAACAGTTAAAACATATAAAAAAATGGTCTCAACGAAATGTAACACCAAACGCATAACCCCTGTAGGTGACGCAATACATGCAGTAATTGCTTCGTCAGTACGTGCAGAAATGTTTAACCCGCATAGTGCGATTTCCTGTAGTGTCGTGGCGCCCGCCTGCTAACCTAAGCCACTTGACATTACTCCGTAGCAACGTTTATACTTACGCTTCCTTGGATCTGCTGTCCGTATGTACATGAAGGAAGTCGTGTAGCCTGTTGGTTCCCAGCGCAGGACCTATACATAACCTAACCTAACAGCCTACGATTTCCCATTACCTTCCAGTGCCTTGCGATAGACAGCGTTAGTTAGCCCGGCTATTTCCAAGCCCCATCAAGCCCTCAATAGCACTTATGTTGGCGTTCTCTTGGCACCCATTCCCTAACTCCGAACTGCCGGTAATTTGCCTTAGGCATTCAATGTCCTGCCAAGTACGAATTAATGCTCGCGCGGCGTTAGCTTATAGTAACTGGTTGTAGCGTCGCACCGTTGAGCTCGAGGTAGCGGGTACACGATGCTTGCCGCGACGGCCGCATCTTCACGTGTGAGAAATGCAAAAACATCCCGTGTGCTTAGATTTAGGTACATGTTAAAGAACGCCAGATGTTAAAAATAACATCGTTGTGCTTGGCCTGCACCGCGCTTATGAATCATATGACTTCTCTTTCTCTACCCCTCTTAAACCCTTTCCACTCCACTCGTGTATTGGAGCAAACTGGTTAAAGTCTTGTGAGTTCCCCTGCCTTTTATCAATTGCCCTCTAACTCTCTCTTTCCCCGTTTCTTTGGTACGTAGAACATCCTAATTGAATTAATTAGCCTTCACTCGCAAAGGTGTGGCAGTCCTTATAATTCTAATTATACATTATGAAAGCAGTAGTAGCTGTCTAACACTCTCGAATTTTTTTTTCCTTTCATACACACCAACAAACAAGCAGAACGGGCCTGTGCGCCAAAGGGCGTCCCGCTAAATATACAACAATCGGCGCATTGTATGGCCTTCGGTTACCGCCACACCGGCTCACTTAATTTGTTTGTGACGACACGTGATTGCCACGTCCGTTTTCGGTTACGTGGGCCTCCTCTATTTTTGCGTCCGGGTGCCATTCAGCGCTTAGTTATTTGTGGACCCATGCAGGTGTGAAGGCTTCGTATGCGAATCCTCCGTGCGCTTAGTCGACGGCTACCTGAAAAAGCAACAACAACAACAACAACAGCAACACGACAATAATAATAATATAATAAATAATAATAATAATAATAATAATAATAATAATAATAATAATAATAATAATAATAATAATAATATAATAATGAGAAGAAGCAGAAGAAGTAAAACTATCAGCAGCGCGCTGTATTAATAAGTGGAGCGCCTAACTTTATTTCTCACCCGCCACGGCGGTGTAGTGGTTATAGTGCTCGAATGCTGGTCCCGAAGGTCGCGGGATCGAATCCTGGCCGCGGCGGCCGCATTTTAGATGGAGGCGGAAACGCTTGAGGGCCGTGTGTTTAGATTTAGGCGCACGTTAAAGAACCCCAGGAGGTCGAAATTTCCGGAGTCCTCCACTACGGCGTCCCTTATAATCATATCTTGGTTTCGGGACGTTAAACCCCTACAATTATTATTATTAATTTTTATTTCTTACATATCTACCAGTCACGCGCGGCTCTCCTATTGCCGCTCTCGCAAACATCTGACGCACGTATAGTTCGCATCGAGTGGCCCATTGCGTGATAACATCCGGCCTGGAGACAAATACGTATTTTTCGCAAGAATCGCGCGATGTATACCATCGGAAGAATGCGTTAGCTCGCTTGCGTCACTTCTTTTTCTCTGACGAATCCGTTCGTCCCAACAAATCGTGCCACTGATAGGCCATCGAGTTTGTCCTTTCGTTTTTCCATTGTGTCGCTGACTTTATGAAATACTCTTTGAATATTTTGGGCCTGAAGTGCATTCTTGTGTGGGACATGCAGATTAATAATAATCGCTGTGTTTTTATGTACCAGAACCATGATGTGAATATATATTAAGCACGCCGTAGCCGGGTAACTCCGGTTTAATTGTGACCGCATGGTGTTCTCTGCAACATATGCACTTATATATGAGTACACTGGCGTTCTTGCATTTCGACCCTGGTCAAAATGCGACTGGCTTGTCCGGGAGTCGAACCTGCGTCCTCGAGCATAGTAGCGCAACACCTTTTAAACTGCCAGGAGGGATATCAAAACGTGTAGATCCCTGTACAAATAACGCCCTTGACGCATTTCCTTGGCTCGCACGTCATCTCTTTAGAGCGCGTCCTTAAATCAAAGGAAAACTATTCCGTTTTCTTTGTCATATTATTCAAAAAGCGAGAAAATAAACAAAAGACATTATGAGCTAGCGTTCATGAAAAAAAAAAAAATGATATAATAATCACCAGGCGAGTTTTCACCGATGAGGTGAGGAATAGCACTGCGTGGTTATGGCGCTCGACTGCTGACCCGAAGGTCGCGGGATCGAATCCCGGCCGCAGTGGCTGCATTTTCGATGGAGGCGAAAATGTTTGAGGCCCGTGTACTTAGATTTAGGTGCATGTTAAAGAACCACAGGTGGTCGAAATTTCCGGAGCCCTCCACTACGGCGTCTCTCACAATCATATCGTGGTTTTGGGACGTTAAACCCCAGATATTATTATTATTATTATTATAAACATAGGTGCATCTGCGCATATATGTTTATATTTACGTATATTAAGGACTTTTGAAAATAAAAGTTTTATTCTTGATTGCAGCAGCTGTGCGGCGACCGCGTCTGTGCACTTTTATGGTTCGTTGGCGCTTCTCTGTATATATTTTCATTGTGTTCAGACGTCTCGGCATTTGTTGTGTTTATTATAGGTGTTCGTTCTTTACAACCGTGTCGAGTGTTACATCCTGCTTTGTGTTGAGAAAGTATAAACAGGTGGACTTATTCGCGCGTGCAGGTATACTGTAGATAATGGCTTCGAAGCTATTTATATTACACAGTTATTTCGAACGATATTAGAACAAAAATAGGATGTCTGCGGAACTGGCGCCGTAAGGGAAAAACGCGGAAAAAAAAAGTATAAATGGCTGTGCAACAACAAGCAGTACGTGTTGAAGGTCGTGACTTTGTGGCACTTGTGGCTGGGCTGCCTGCAGTGTGTTCGTGCTTTGTGGCGAGATGTTTGGGAGTTATACTAGTATGCACAGTGCATATGCATTTGCAGACCATCATGCCTTTAAGGCATAATGCTCGGTGTGTGTTGTAAAGTGAATTTTAGCAGTGTTTTGTGGAATCTGTTATCGTGCATCCAGGGATCATAGCTGGTCGTGACACCGTGTCGGAGGCCAGCTAGCTTGCAGTATAGGAGACGGGAGCGTTTCGTTTGCAAGCCTGCGACATGTCCATATTAGGTGGTACGCACCTGCCCCCATCACTATCAGATTCTCGATTTCTCCAACTTGTGTTTGTAAACTCTACGCGCGCACCCTCGTAGCTGTAAAATGTCCGTTACGGCAGTATGTTCGGTGCGTATTTAAAAGTATAAACCGTGTCTGTCAAGCTTTCATGGTGGAAAAATTCGGGCGCATTTAGATGGTGCAGTCTTGTACCGTCTTCATATGGTGCCCGACTATATGTACGTTATTTGCGCACGTGACTGCTAATTCACACCACGCACGCAACTGCGCAAATTCGCTGGTGCGTCAGGATCGCAGGCATAATTTGACGGGGAATTGGCTCCTTTTGTGTGCAGTACTTCAGAACGTAAAAAGGAAAAGAAAACAAAACAAACACACACTCAAACAAAAAGTCCAGTCAGTTATACAGGGTCACCGCCCGGTGCAAGCGCCAACTGGCGGTACGGTCACCGTGCTCGTATAGGCCTCGTGCGCTCAGTTGATGGCGCCACCGCTCTCCGAGTGCGCAGCGCTAATGCGGCCACCTCGCGTATTATTTTGTCCCCGTTCCTTTCCCGGCGCGTAGCTCGAAAGTGTGTGCGGTGAACGTCGATGCGTGAAAGTGGCAACGCAAAACGAGCCCCGTTTGCTTTTTTTTTTTTGCGGCTGCGGTCGAATAGCAAACGTTCAGGAGTACTTCAAACGAAGTAGTTCGCTTCGGCGTGGCGACTTGTACGCCACTAATTTACTGCGTCAGATAAGAACTCCACAGTGCCGTCGGTCCGTCAGAAATATTCGGAAAATGCGTCGCACAAATAAAGAGCGTGGAGTGCGACGTGCGTTTAGAAGCGTGTAAACTTTTTTTCTTGGCAACCGATTGAAAATACTTTTTATCGGCAACCTCGCGCGTCGCTTGTCTTATGACCGGCGCGCACTAGCAGAAACGGTTGTTGCGACTGGGATAGTTACCGATATATTGTCCGCGTTGCGTGGAGCAACGAGCGCGGGAACGCACCCCCAAATAAATAATAGAGACCGCATGAAGTACCCGTCTCTTAGTTTTCTGCTTTTTTTTTGTTTGTTTGTTTCTAGCGCTGTTAGTTCGTCGAACACGAAGACCGAAAGAAGGCTTTGCTAAGCCTCACAACGTATGCGCGATTGAGGACGGACTTTGCGGGCACGGCCGTACAAAAAAAACCCCAATGTGCGATAACAAAATCATAACACAGCTTCGTTTCTCGTCGAAGCGCTTCTTTCGTTACTTTCGGTCGTCCAAAAAAGATCATAACTGCTGTCGCGGGTCAGCCGATTAATTAATAGGCGTGGGCCGTACATTTACGGCTGGTATGATCCCTCAGAAAATCCAGGGTTCTTCCTGACGTTGCTAGTGAAAACAATAAATGAAAAATACGCCAGCTTTCTTCTGTACAATTTCCATGCCGACAATTTCGGAGTGATATTTTTGGTGGTCCCGTGAGATTCTATCACCGAGGTTTCACTGATTAGCAACGATAAATGATAGAGACCGCATGAAGTACCCGTTCTTAGTTTTCGCGCTGTTAGTACGTTGAACACTTTTGCTAAATTATATTTTGAAACATGTGCGGCTTCGTTTCTCGTCTAGGTCGTCCGATCATAAGCCGACGTGAGGCCCCTCAGCCCGACCAGTCCTGTACAGCCGACAAAGTGGGCACTGCAGAGGATGTATTGCGTCGCAATGGTTGCCCAAATCTTCGTTCGGGCGAAAAATAATGAATGGAACAAGGGAACCAACAATGTGTCAATATTACCTGGAGCAGTAGCGTAGCCACAATTTTTCTTAGGAGGTGGGGGGGAGGGTTAAACCATACTTTATGTATATGTTCGTCCGTGCGCGTGTATACATACACATGCCGAATTTTAAAAATTCCGGAGGGGAGGGGGAAGGAGGGGTTTGAATCCCCCTGGTTACGCCAGTGACTTGGATAGAAAGCGAAAGAAACCGTGCGAAGAGAGGATGCGTTTTCTTATCGGGCGCGCCGAACGGCTGCCATTCAACGTTTTCGCCATTCAGCCTCGTACGACTTCCATGGAAAATGATAAAATTGCACCTTCGGCAGTTTCCCTTCCGTGTTCTTGTAACTGTTATGACATGCGAACTCGCAAGAGCAGATAGAAGTCGACTTTTTTCGCCGCGTACACACGCTTGCGCTGCTAGGTGCCATTGCCAACCTGTGTCGGCCAAGCGCGGCTGTGCGGAGCAAACAGGGACATTTTGCCAGCAGCCGCCGCAGTGGCGCTCACGTCCGATTTGAAACAGCAGCATTTACCCCTGCCTGATAAGCACCGTAAAATCTTGTAGAAATCTCATTCGTTTGATTAAGATTGAATGAATGTGCTATAATAGCGGGTAGCCAGCATTAGCGGTCACTTAGCCAACATTATCTCGTGCTAACGAGTGCTGGTAGTATGCAGGTGAACCCGGTTGTTGACGTCACGTGATTCATAGAAAGAGACCGTTAGACGACATTGCTTTCGGGATTGGCCCATGTTTGCAATCGACACCATCGAAGAAGGCTCCGAAAACAACGCTAAAGCGTTCTCTGGGTGAGGGACACGGTTTTTAAGTTGATCCGAAATATAGCGTGATGTGTCTTCTATTGTACCGACGCCTTCTCACTTATCTGTGTGAGTGCCTGGCACGTTGCCTTCACGTGTTGATCACCACGTCCCGTTCGATCTCTTTCCCTCCGATCGATTTGCATCGTTGCATGAACCGCCCACGTGTACAGAGTCGCCGAATATTTTCCACTCCTTTCACCGTAGCTCGTCTACGCACCACCCACGAACGCGAGCACGCGCGCCCGTGCGGCATCGTTCAAAACAAGCCTTGTTTACCGAAGAAAGGAAGGAGCCCATGCAAACAACGGGCGGCCGGGCTTCGAGCGATAAGCAACCGAGAGGCGCGAAGGTCGACCGATTCTTTCTCAGTCCGCTGATCGGCATCCTGTCTTTTTTCTTTCTTTTTCGTCGTGTGTGCGTATACGCGTGTGAAAACAACGCGTCCACTCACTTTACCTGTCGTTTTGCAAAGTTGCCGCGATAAGGGTTGAAGGGCACGCGCACACCCTTCCCACCCACCCAGCCTTAACTTATCTGGTGGCGCAGCAATGCGCGCGACAGCCAAACACAGACCGGAAAGAGGGGCTCGACCCTTTTTTTGGCGCTCTTGGCTGTCTGTCGTGAACTCGAGCGGCGGATTCCAGTACACTGTCGCGCCTCACGGTTTGCTCCTTTTTATCCGTAGTTTCTTCCCCCTTTTTTTTTCTTCGCTCTCTTGTCGAAGTTGTTTTCTCAGCCGGCGCGTCTGTTGCAGATAACGACACGATACGCGCTACAGTGCAGCGTAAACAGCGTAGGGGTAGCAGTAAAAGAAGCTCGGACTCGCCACGGCGCTCTGTGGACGCTCTCTGTAGTAGTTCCTGCACGCCGCCATTGTTTAGAAACGTAAATGGAAGTATGCCGTCTCCATGCGGACGACATATCAGGGACGTGTATGTCTGGCATCGTATAGTATACTTATCATTGTAACGGTATTTCTACGCGGCAATCGTGGCCGCCGTCCTCGCGAGCATCGCGGTCGCATCATAATTAACAATAATAATTGGGGTTCTGCGCGCGAAAACCACGATATGATTACGAGGCACACCGTTGGGGGGAACTCCGGGTCACTTTTAACAAGAGTTCGCTCTACGTACATCAATGCCATAGTTGAGGCCTCGTATGCGTGAGCTTGCGTGCTATTCTATAGGCCAGCCGTCGCTGGCCAGTGGAACAGAACGCAAGCTCACGCAGCAGGATCGATGTCGATCGGCTTGGAATGACAGCTGGCTAGGCGTTTCGGAGGAAGGAAGGGAGGCAAGAGTGAATGTTTGCGCGCCGGTAATCCTCTCGTGGTCCGTCACGCCCAGCCTCGTCTCACAAGGGATTAACGGTGGTCACTCGACGTGCCCCGTTCTTACTCCTCGGACGTGGTTGGCGGACGCAGCCTGTGGCTTCATTGCGAGGAGTTAGGTATGAGGCGAAGGATTAGTGAGGTTTATCTAACGCATAAAGAAATTTGTTGATCGTTAGTGAATGTAAGGAAGACTGACGTGTTTTGCGTAAAGTGTATACTTATTC